>NW_012267303.1:1860244-1867096 GCF_000151885.1 Dipodomys ordii
TTTCTGATGGAGGCATAGAATTCCATTGTGTATATATACAACATTTTCATGATCCATTCATCTACTGAGGGGCATCTGGGTTGGTTCCATATCTTAGCTATAGTAAATAATGCTGCAATAAACATAGTCGTGCTTTAGTGTGATCTTGTTTGTAAACATTTGAGTTAATGCCCAAAAGTGGGATTGCTGGGTCATAGGGGAGCTCTATGTGGAGTCTTTTGAGGAACCTCCATACTACTTTCTAAAGTGATTGGACAAGTTTACACTCCCACCAACAATGCAGTAAGGTTCCCTTCTGTCCACATCCCCTCCAGCATCTGTTGTTATTAGAGTTTTTGATTATAGCCATTCTAACTGGGGTGAGGTGGAATCTCAATGTTGTTTTGATTTGCATTTCTTTTATGGCTAGAGAGGTTGAGCATTTCTTCATATGTCTATTGGACATCCTTCTTTCCTCTTCAGAGAAGTTTCTCTTTAAGTCTTTAGCCCACTTATTTATTGGGCAGTTGTTTCTTTGAGGATTTGTTGTTGGGGGATTTAATTTTTTGGGTTCCAGGTATATTTTAGATATGAGACCCTTGTCTTCTCCCAGTCCGTGGGCTTTTTTTAATCTTGCCAACTGTGTCCTTTGCCTTGCAGAAACTCTACAGTTTCAAGTAATCCCATTTTTCCAACTTTTCTTTGATTTGTTGTGTTTCTGGGTCTCTATTAAGAAAATTTCCACCTATTCCAAGAAGCCCTATGGTTTCTCCTATTCTGTCCTGTAATGTTTTCAGGTGTCTGCTTTGATTCCGAGGTCCCAAAATGTATTTTAAAACCCTTATAAATTAACAGCAAGAAAATAAATGTTCGGGTTTAGAAACAGCAAGAAGACTTAGGCGTGACATCAAAAAGAACAGGCAGGAAGGGTATCTCCTGGAAGCCCTTTCCTGCCCTGCGCCGTCTTTGAACTGGAAAATAAAATTAGGGTCAGACACAACTACTCATCTACTAGAATGGCCAAAAGAAAAAAAACACTATCCTCAACACCAAGGGTTGGAGCAGCTTCGGGACCACCCAGCCCAGGCCCTCAGAGACCGCAGAGGGAAAACCCGCACCGCAGACAGCTTCCTGGCTTACCAAACACAACCTGGGCTTGACTCCATGGTTGGCGGCTGCTCCTGGGGAGAAAACTCAGTCCACATCCAGAAGGGATTTGCATCTCAACTGTATTAATGACCAACTTTATTAATTCCTCATAACTTTCAGCGGCTGGACAGACACATACACCATGATGCGTCTGTACAAGGGATGTTTCTCAGCCAAGACAGGGAAAGCCCCATGGAATCTGTGGAGCAGGCAGGCTGGAGAAGCTGCTCTCAGCCTTTTGAGAGCTTGGTGCAGAATCCTAGGCTATCCCAGTCCCAATCTGTGAGTTGTGAGGTTGGCTTCTGTCTTTCTACAAAACGTCTTTGAAATGGATCCAAATTGCTGTCCGCAGAGGAGGGTGTGTTACTGGATGATGGATCGGTGCTCCGCCCCGACAGTCCTGGGTTTACATCACTACGCATCAGTTAAAATTCACAGGCCTCCAAACTTGAAGGGTACTTGTACTGTGTATGATTTTAAGAAGTCATAAATAACCAGGCTCCATCAGACCCTCTGGCTGAGGGTGCAGACGGTGTGGAGGTGTTTCAGAGCCCTGTGAGGGGACAGGGAACAGGCCCTGAGGGGGGGGGAGAGCCCAGGCCGAGGTCCTCGCCGCTCCGCAGGGGAGCGGTGCAGCCGCTGTCCTTCGCTGTCCCTGACCGCTTCAGTAACGACGTTCCACATGCCATAACGGCACAGATGTGGTTTCCGTCATCCACACAGGACCACATAGTCGAGTGCCAGCATAGACAGATACTCGCATGCTGAGCAGAGTCCCGAGTACATCACATGACCCTGTGATCTCACCACTGTCCCAGCACACAGCCCCCATGATCACACCACCGTCCTGGTACATGACCCTGTGATGACACCACTGTCCTGGTACACAACCCCTGTGATCACACCACCGTCCCAGCACACAGCCCTGTGATCACACCACTGTCCCGACACACAGCCCTGTGATCACACCACTGTCCCGACACACAGACCCTGTGATCACACCACCGTCCCAGTACACAACCCCCGTGATCACATCACTGTCCCGACATACAGACCCTGTGATCACACCACCGTCCTGACAATGCCCCTGTGATCACACCACTCTATCTGGATGATGTCGATCATGCTGGCCCAGCCACTTCTTCCACTTGGAGACACTTTCTTCTCCTGCTCATGGAAGTGGAAGGACTTTCCCCAGGACATGGACAGAAGGTCAGCGTGACCATCCAGGTGCAGCGATGCCCTGGGAGAGGCTGGCGACCCCCTGAGTGCAGGGCCGAGGTGGCGATCGGTGAGCCCCGTCGGGTGAGATCTCTCGCACCTAACATCTGGGGGTTATGGCTTGAAAAGGAGCCAGACTCCCTTCATCAGGAGGAGCTGGGCTCGTATGAAAGTGGGAGAGGGGGAGAGGACACCACGCTCCTGCAGAGACGCTCCCAGAGCCCTGCAGATGCAAAGTGATAAGGGGCTTAGAGCAGAGACTGCCGCCTGATCTAACCGCCATCTGTGGGATTTGCTGACTTTGAGCAGACCGGGGGATATCTGCGTGTGACAGCCCAGCCGGGACTGTGCAGATGGGGCTTTATCTGATCTTCGGGGAAATTACTCTCCAAGTGAGCGCAGCCATGATGGCCTCTGAAGAGTGCCAACTCCCCGCCATGGAAAGGTCAGGGGGCCCGCCGAGAGGAGGCGGCTGTGGGTGGGCGCTGGGCGGAAAGCCCGCTCCCGCGTCCCGGGGAATGCCTGCAGGATTGCATGGTGAAATTGCATGGGGTCTCAGGGTCTCGCTGGACAGGTTTCCAGGCCCTGTCCGCAGCTTCATCCCCAGAAGCCTGATGCCTTCCCAGCTCCGCCCACCACCGAGCCCAGATGTGCTCTCGGTGGGGTGGTGGGCGGTGAGGCCATGGCTCTTGTGCCAGGTGCCATCATCTAGGGCCAGGGCGGCCGTCTGAACCCAGAGACACTTGTCAGGGCTCAGACTTCAGCAGACACAGATGGATGACTCATGGAAGACAGGGCAGCACCAATGCCCGTGTCCCCCGGGGCATGTCCTGGCCTTGCCCTTAGAGATGGCATAGGTGGCATTTATTCCCTCCCACTGCTGAGTTCAGCAGCACAGACTCTTCTTCCATGGCCCTATCAGGCCAGTGAGCCACTCCCCCATGAGGTGGGGTCCACAGCCAAAGAAGCAGGCTGGCCCCCCTCAGGGCAGTCCCTGGATGTCCAGCGAGGGATGGCCTACCACCCCTGGAGGTCCAGCAAGCCCCGTCTAAGTGGAGCAGGCCCCACTGATGATGAAGACGTTTGCTACTGTGCCAAGGGCAGTTCTGGCTGGGCTGGGCGTGGCCTGGTCCTGACCCCAGGGCCCGTGGAGATGAAAATGGGTCTGCTTGCCCGAGGACTTAGCTCCGGGTGCTCTTGTTAACTAGGTTCTGCGATACCCAAATGGTAGCAAATGTGGTGAGGCTGGAGATCCCTTCACAGACCTCTGAACAGAGGGACGATGGGAAGACATAACTCTGTCCCAAGTGCCCACCACCCACTGAGGCTGAGGTGACCAGCCACAGCCCAGGGAGCATGGCGGTCTCCGGTGCCACTCAGGGCAGGGCGTGGCCCCTCCAGCCGCCCTCTCTCCATCTCTCTGATGCTCTGCAGGAGCAGCCGTCCCCTTCCACGCACGCTGGCCTCTGCAATGATCGATCGATACGGCCGCAGTGCACCTGTGCTTCAGAGCGGCGCGGGTCTGCGGGTGATGGTGGAGCGGTGGTGCTGCTCCTCAGCAGAGGCCGAGGTGATAGTTCTGGGACTGTTGCCATGTCAACCCTGGAGCCGCAGCTCACGTTTGCATCAGCCCAGAGGCCGTCCTTCCATCCGCCGTCCCGTTTCCTGACACACATCGGACTCCCGGACGTGGGGTCTGAACGCAGTGCAGACTCTCAGTGTCTGCCTGATGGCCTCAGGAGCAGGCTGGGTGGGCACTGGGCACAGGGGGCAGTCAGGCAAGTCTTACCTCCACTGAGTTCTCATCCAGAGGATAGACATCCACATTAATAGTGCATCCGGGCATCAGCGGCTCACATCTGTGTTCCTAGCTACTCAGGAGGCTGAGATTGGAGGATCATGATCCAAAGCCAACCCGGGCAAAAAACGTTCATGAGAACCTCATCTCGAATCAGCCTCCCAAATCTGGAAGTGGAGGGTTGGCTCAAGTGGTAGAGTGAAAAAGTTCAGGGAGAGTGTTAGGCCCTCAATTCAAGTTCCAGTACCAGTGTACACAAAAAGTAGCAGGAGCCATAATGACATGAGGTGCCTCATGATGGGGGGGGGCTGGACAGCCTTCCACGTGATGGGGTAACAGCTGGCTGCCCAGTAAACGACTGGACAGAGAGAGGAGCTGTCCACGAGCCCCGGACGGAGTCCAGCAGGCCCTCAAGCCTTAGGTCACAGTGAATATTATACTTCCGGAGCGGTACCTTGCATCTACCTCTTTCTACCATTCAGGGATTGGACCCCACAAGCCTACAGCTAATGGAACTTGAGTTGGTCAGCCATTCTTTCATGCATCACCAATGACTCTCAGAGCTGCTAGGGTCAAATACACAGTAAGTGGAGATCCACCCACACGCCACATCTTACTCCTCTGGGAGATAAATTATGGGCAGAAGAACTCTCAGAAAGGTGTGTGGTTCCGTGTCACTAGAGCAAATGGGGGAGAGGATCCACAATGGGGAGGGCAGGAAGCCTTGTGAGGTGGCCGGGGGGTGGCTGTGGGGACGGAGGGCTAGCGTGGAAAGGGTACGCAGGCCGGGGGTGGACACAGCAGTGGTTTGTGCCAGTGTGGACAAGGTAGGGAGGGAGGAAGAGGCAGTCCTGGCTGGGAGAGGGAGCTGGGGCCCGGAGCAGCGTGGGGTGGCCAGCCGTGCGGGAAGGCAGGAGGGCGGGCTCCTGCGATGGCAGGCGGGTGACGCCGAGAGACTGGGGCGGGCAGGTCACCCGCCTGGAGAGGGACACAGAAAAGATGCAGAAGGGTGCGGGAGGAGCTCTGTGGAAAGGAGAGAACGATGGACTACAGGAGTCTCCACACTGCCAGCAAGGCTGCTGATCTTCAAGCCACTTTATGAGCCGGCTTCAGTCAATCATGGAGACACGCGTTTCCCCACCCCAGAGGGTAATTCTGCTTCCCGTCCTAGAGGAGGAAACATGTCCCAGGGCTGAGGGAGACAGGGTGCTTGCAGTAGATTTTCATGCTTCCAAGTATTAAACTTTGATACTGCTTTAAAAAATTCAGTGGGGAACTTCAAAACCTCACACATCCCGCGACCTTGGCTCGTGAGGAAGGCAGCGTCTCTCCCCCAGCCTCAAGCTCCACGTTCACACAGTAGGGGTGAGGCACGGGCTCCCTGCGGGGCTGCCTGGGGCCCAGCTGTGAGTTCTGTCAGTTCAGGGCTTCAGTGCGGAGGTGGGGCCTGAGGAGAGGTGTTTAGGAGACAAGGCTCTGCCCACATAAATGCAGAGAGGCTGAGCATGAGGCTGTGTGTTCGGGCTCTCCTCCACACTGCCTGCACACACACCCTCCCTCCCTCTTCCTGTCTCCCACCAGGGGAGAGTCAGGGGGACGGGGAGGACCCTCGGAGTACAGAGCCCCTGACTCTGAATTTCCAGCCTCCAGGGCTGAGTCATCCTGACTCAGGCATTGTGTGACAGTAGCACCTCAACTAAAGTGGCCTGGAGACTGCAGGGAAGATGGGTGGGATGTATGGAAACGACCTGGCCCAAATGCACCTCATTAGAGGGATAAACACATGCACCAGGGCGTGGTGTGAAAGGGCATTCTGGCACTTTATGCCCTCTTGGAGTTTTGGTGGGTGACATACAACACCACCACAGACACGTAGGGTTTCTCTAAACCATTCCAGGAGGAAGAGGCGACTGGATGAGGGTCTCCTGAGAGAAAGCCTCAGCTCTGTCCAGGCATCCAGCAAAGCTCCTGGGGGCGGGTTACGGAGGTGTGTGGGGCTCCTGGGGCAGCAGATGTGAAGCCAGATGAACACACAGACACCGGGCACCTGCTGGGCCCAGGCTTCCTACACCAAGGCTCACCAAGTCTAAACTTCGGTCCAGCCAGAGGTAATGGGAAGGAGGCTATGCAGGCTGTGAAGCTCACCTGCAGATGGTGGGGTTGTTGGTGGTGGGGTGCCCCTGAGGTCCCCGGGAATACAGGTGTCTTGTCTTGGCTGCTGCTGTAACCACGGCAATGCTGGGACCGAATGAGCATCTTCTCTTGGTCTGGCATGTTCCAGGGAGCAGGGGGCCACAGAGCAGCACCAGGCAGGCTTGGGACTGGCAGGGAAGGTGTCCTGACATGGCTGAATGACAGCATTTAGGAAGTTTCTCCCCCAGCTCTGAGCCCAGCTGGGGTTCAGGGAAGAAACACCCTGGCAGTGGTCTCATGGGGACACCCTAAGCAGTTCACAGGGGAAAGCACATGGCGTAACATTTGCAGTTCCTGAACAGCTGATCAAATTAGAAATTTCATGAAATGGCTGACTGATGACTGCAGATGGACATTGAGTGGCTCTTCCAGGTATTGCCAAAAGAGAACAAGAAAGAGGAGAGCAGAGCACGGCTCAGACCAGGGGAGCAGAGCGGCCCCTGGACGGAGGAAGACCAGGGGAGCAGAGCGGCCCCTGGACGGAGGAAGACCAGGGGAGCAGAGCGGCCCCT
>NW_012267303.1:1867146-1873150 GCF_000151885.1 Dipodomys ordii
CCCCTGGACGGAGGAAGACCAGGGGAGCAGAGCGGCCCCTGGACGGAGGAAGACCAGGGGAGCAGAGCGGCCCCTGGACGGAGGAAGACCAGGGGCCTAAGTGGAGTCTGCGGTAGAACATGCCCGAAGGAAAAGTTAAAGCACTTGAAAACTCTCTGCACAAAACGAAAGAACTCCAAAAGTTAAGGAACAATCAACACACATTTAATAGCTTCACAAGAAGAAAGAGGGACTTCCAGAATGGAAACCAGACTATATTGGTGGCAAATTTCTAATAGCGACACTACATCCCAAGAGAAAATGTCTTTGAAGATCTGAAAGTATTTTGATTCTATATTTCTAATACCAGAAAAAACACATTATTCAAGTAGGAGAGGGGAATAAAGTGATTTCGTGCGTGAAAAATTCAGAAAAATCAATTTAGCTTCTGTGGGTTCTTTTTGAAAGATAATTTGAAAATAGACTTGAACTGAATAATAGTAAACAAAACCATGATTTCAATAGGACAATGTGTGTGAGGTAAACAATAGTGACACAAACAGAAGTAAGTGGACCTGGTAGTTAGTTTCAAGTTGATTCTTAGGAATTTTAAATATCAAAAACTGTGAACAGCATATTTTAAGTATTATTATAAAAGGATTTATCATTGCAGAAGTCAGAATTGGGCGTGAAGTTGAAAGGAAGGGAATAAAAGCAGGCTAAATGTTTTATTCTCTTCGGTAGAGAATGTAAAACTATTTTCTGTGTCTTTTAGGGAGACATTGGACTGGAATGTATGCGAAGCATTAGTGGCTCTTGACAAGCTGATGCTCCACTGGGTGAATGCCACTCCAAAAAAATAAAAATAAAATAAGATCTTAAGAACAGCTTTGGTCGTTTAAAAACCAACTCCAGTTGGGGGTGCTGGTCTAAGTTTCGCAGTTACAACTGGACTGTTTTTTTCTTTTACCATTTTATTTATTATATATATGAAAATATTATATATACATATGCATATAAAATCTTTAAGTAGTTGTACAAAAGAGTTGCCATCCAACAGAACAGTTCATGAACACAATGACTCTCGATTTAAGTCACCCCTTTCCTCGCTCTCCTTCATTTTGTCGGATATATGTTTAATTCTTGACTGCATTTCCCCCTTCTTTTCATTGGTCTACCTCTGCCCTTGATCCCACCCACCCCTGGCAAGTACCCATTTCCTGGTGTTTACTTTGTGGAACTATGAGTTAGCCTTTTTAAGGAATTAATACTTTTAAGTTCTCCTCAAATTTACCATATTCCATTCAATACAACCCTGGACCCTTGCACAGCACCCTGAACATGCCCAATCTCTTCTGATCTCAGGAGCTGAGCAGAGTCAGGCCTGGTTAGTACCTGGATAGGAAAACCAGAATCCTTTTTGAGAAAGACAGGAACTTTGGATAGGCAGAAAAACAATGATGAAAACATAGGAAATACTCCAAAGGAAAAAGATATCAGATAAATCCTTATGTATACATACATATGGTAAAATGCAAAGCCAGGTGTGTCAAAAATCCAGGCTGCATGGGGAGAATTCACAGCAAAGACCGCAGAAAGCTAGTTTAGCTTTTATTCAGAGTAGGAAGCTAAAAAGGTCATACACATTCTACTCAAGTGATTTGCAGAATAAATGTTGGTCTGAACACATGCTTACAGACACATTCCAGATCAAATCCAGAAGAAATGACAATATTAGAAGCAGAAATTTACTTTTAAGAGCACTTTAAAATAATTGGAAAAAATCAATAAAGCTAAAAGAAGCTTATTTGACACCATTAATGAAAGGGACAGAACTCTGAGCAAGGAGTGAACAAAGGTAGAGAGAAATTCCAAATGAAAACAAAAAGAGCAAAGTGCACTGGGGTTTAGAAGTGGAAGACAGCATTGTCTCAGAGCCAATTTTTGTGCCCATAAATTTAATATTTATGATGAAATGGAAATTTTATAGAAAACTATAAAATACCAAAATTTACTAGAGGAGCAACAGAAGTCCAGGATGGACTTGTAACCATTTTATAAATTGTAGCATTACTTAAAAAGTCTTTCTCTTGTTTTATTGAGGCTCTATCAAGGTACTGCAACCTAGGGCTTTGAGCGGGAGTTTTCTAAAACCTTAAGGAACAAATAATTCCAGTTTAATGCTTAGGGAAAATAAGTCAAGAAGCTTTGCCGTGTTCTTTGTATGGCTGAAATATCTTGGATGCCAAAATTGGACAAGGATACTATGAAAAATAAAATGGTGTATTAATTTATATGGTGAAAAATAGACACAGAGTCCCAAACAAAAAAAGAAACAGACTATATACTGTATCTGTGCAGAGAGCACCTGTACCCTGTTTATTCATGAAAGCATTGACTTCATAATGCAAGGAAAAAATCCAGTCATGTTAACAAGAGATTATTTTAAAAAAAGAAACATACAAATGATCCCAATGCACAAAAAAAAACCCACGAGATAAATGCAGAAACTCTCTGGTGGTGCCTAAGCCATCTGCATACAACGCTAATATCTTACTGGTTTAACAGATCAGAAATAGGAAGGGAAATCTGTTCTACAAAAAAAGTTTTAATTCAACCATCCAAATGTCACCCCATACGAGACTGTCAGCCACGTCTTCCAGAAGTAAGACAAGTTTCTCGTGCAACAGACTGAATGGCTGAGACAGAGACAGGACAAAACCTACTTATCATCATTTAGAGATGATGCGAATGTTTATACAGAGTGGATGACTGAGAATCTGTAAGATTCTGTACAGCCACTGAGACTGCGGCACGTAGTACGGATCAGCACGGTACACACACGGAACTGCACAGGTACCGCACGCCATACAGGTATAGCACCTGCACCGTGTACAGGTCAGCATGGTTCACTCAGACATTACAGCAACATTTATAAAACAAGGGGCAGCTGCTCCAGCCTACCAAACTTCATGAGGTCTTCCTGGAGAAGTTAAAATTTGATTAACACCTTCTAAAGGGAAACCGAAAGAAATTGTAAACGAACCCCTGCTCCTGATTGTGTGGCTGCAAAGATCTCAGTGGTCACCATTCTCAGAGAGAACCCGGTCACTGACATGGGGCAGCACTGTAAGGGAGCTGTCCACACCGTGGTCAAGCTGCTCATGAGAGCAGACTCTGTGTCCACTCCCTACCACACCCCACCGGGCCTTGGCGTCTATGCGAATCTGTTGGAGGATGGTTTCTCTTATTCTTGTGAGCAGCAAGAGGGGCCCAGGGCAGCCTCTCCCTCTAGCCAGCCATTGTGTAACAAGTCTGGAGCTAACCAGAGACAAGAGCAATCTGAGGATGTTGCCATCTTGGTTCCTAAGACTTACAGAACTGAAAAATGCGCTGGGACTGGATGTTTAAGAATGCATGTGCAGCGTTTGGACACACGCTTTCAGTCCATCAACCATGGCGTCCTCTGATCTGCACGTTTCCCATCAAAGCCACCCCCACACCCGCCACCTGGTCAGATGGCCATCGAGAGGGAGTCCGGCGCTGCCCACTGAGCTGGCTGGGTGTCATGAAGTTGTCTATTGTCACCAACTTGTCTGTACATGAATTGGCTTTATTGTGGACCTCACTTGGTAAACAAGGGGAAGTTGATTTTAACATCTTAACACCAAAGAGCACCATGATAATAAGAAATATGAAACCAGGGAAGAAAGACATTTGTTCTTTGATAATTCTTATTAGTGTACTTGCAGAGGGTAAAGAAGATGGAATTGATGAAGGAGTGAGCCAATCATCATGGCTGCCATCATTGCGCTATCTCAAACACACAGGGAAGTGTGTGAGGACCAGCGATGTTTTCCTCATAAGGACCGGGAAGCTTCTCACACAGGACCAGTGCCCAGAAAGGCCCTGAAGTTCTAGATAGGCTTTGTTTTGCCTGCATGTTGGAGACATAGCTGTGTCCAGCCTCCGGTGTCTTAGGATGGATCACATCTTACATGAGGCTCAGTTGATGCACCTGTTCCCTTTCTAGAAAATTCTGACTTGGAAATTTATCCTGTCCAAGGGACCAGTGAAGAGACAGGAGACTCACCCAGGGTTTCAGTACCGGCGGGGCAAAGGCTGGCTTCCTGCTCATCTGCAAATGGGGGTCTAGCTAGCCTTTGGTCTCGTCCACTGTTTTCAGGAAAGGAAACAGCCTTCAGGCGAACAGTCCATCTGCTAGGCCTCTGAGCCCGGCTACAGAAGGTGGGTCACGTTGAGGAGAGGCCTCCGGAAATATCCAGGAAGAGAACCGTGGAAACTCAGCTGTTCTTTGCAGATGGCCGCCTTCCTGCCTGCTCCGATTTGGGCAACGTGGCACTTTGTCCAGAAGTGGCTCCTGCATCTCTTTCCCCGTTGCTGTTGCCTAGGAAACCATCCCTGGGAGCCACATGTTTCAAGGGAGCCCCTCAGGCTGAGGCAGGAGCCTGTGAGTTAGCACCTGACCTAGCTTCAACCCCACAGGGCCGGCAAAGGCTGTGCCAGGGTGCCGTCCCGGGAGAGAAGCAGGCCTGCTTCTGAGGTAGGACGAAGCCCCGGCTGGCCAGTCGGGTCTGAGCACTGGTGGCGGGCTGTCTCCAGCCTCCACCTACAATCTGTTCTCCTCCTGCCACTGGCCGCTGGTACCTGTGCCAAGCCCATCTCCTCCTTTGGCACCTGGCCGTTCCCAAGAGCCTCGGACCTTCCTTACTGCACCTTGGCCAGTGCAGCTTGGCCTGAGCTCTTACGGCTGGCCTGGGTCCAGCCTCTGACTTCCTGCACCTCGGCAGACAGTGGGGCGCAGCGTCACCTTCCACTCCAGGCCTGCACACAGGGGACTCCTAGCTCTGCTTTGGAAGCCATGCTGGACCACCTCCCGTGGTAGGCTCGGCCTGCTGACTTCAGTTTCTCTCCCACTGCGTCCCGGGGCCGTCAGTCCTCCTTGCTTCGGGGTAGACTGTGAAGAGAAGGCATCTCCAGGTTTCCTGGAGCCCCGTTGTCAGCTTAGCGGGGAGAGAAGAGCAGCAGGCTCACGTGGAGCCAAGCTCCCAGGAGGCAGGATGTTAAATCAATCACACTAAATTAAAAGCTTCGGTCATCTCTTGAACTCGGGGTCGAGAGGCAGCTCTTTCTTCTTATCCCGGCCGGAGGGGGTCCACGGAGCTCTGTGCTTTGCATTATTTAAGGATGAAGCTGGGCTGGGATGCGGGAACGTATTCCGAGGCAGAGACGGCTGAGCTGGCTTCCTCGGAGGGGGGGCGCAGCGAGGCCGGTGTGGCGGGGACAGGGTGGCGTCCGGCGGGCTCGGTGGTCACCCTGGGTCAGATGGCCCTGCCCCGCCGTGGAAGAGCGAATTCCGCGCTCTGTCAGTGCGTGCACACCCATCCCTCGGTGGCCGGGCAGCAGGCTCGGAGATGGGTGAGAAGGGGTGGGCTCAGCTCTGCCCCGAGTGGCCGGGGCGCAGGGCTGCACGGAGGAGCGCGCACCCGGGCCTCGTCCTGGCGGGGCGTCGCCGGACCCGGCGGAGCGAGGCTGGCAGCAGGAGCAGGAGCATCACGGGAAGAGGACAGCCGGCCCAGAGTCTCCAGGGTCGGGGCTGGGGCCGCGTCAGCCCGCACGCCGTGCGGGATTCCCAGGGGGTGACAAAGGCTGCTGTGCCCGGGGATGGGCGCTGCCGCTCAGGCTCCGCCTCCTCCCCGGGTCCCGCCTCCTCGCAGGCTCCGCCTCCTCCCCGGGTCCCGCCTCCGCCCCCGGGTCCCGCCTCCTCCCTCAGGCTCCGCCTCCTCCCTCGGGTCCCGCCTCCTCCCCCGGGTCCTGCCTCCTCCCTCGGGTCCCGCCTCCTCCCTCAGGCTCCGCCTCCTCCCTCGGGTCCCGCCTCCTATCTCAGGCTCCGCCTCCTCCCTCAGGTCCCGCCTCCTCCCCCGGGTCCCGCCTCCTCCCTCAAGTCCCGCCTCCTCCCTCAGGCTCCGCCTCCTCCCTCAGGTCCCGCCTCCTCCCCCGGGTC
>NW_012267303.1:1873550-1917101 GCF_000151885.1 Dipodomys ordii
GGTCCCGCCTCCTCCCCCGGGTCCCGCCTCCTCCCTCAGGCTCCGCCTCCTCCCTCTCACCCCCTTTGCCCTGTGCCAGCTGCCTAGTCGACACCCTTGCGAGGCCTTTTCCAACTACGCCGCATTAAACAGAGGCCATTAGATGGAATACAAATGATAACTGAAGGTCCTCCCAAGAGGACCTTCCGTCCCTGACCGTGGAGGCACCTACCAGCAACCATTAGACATCAGGCAACAAAATGACAGATCTGGAAGGAAAAGTAGACAAAGCCACTGCTAGGGCTGTGACCTCCAACACCCCTCTATCAGAAACGAACCCCACTCTGGCAGGAAAACGTTACAAACCGTAGAGTTGACTTCAACAGCACCAATAATCCGCTTAATGAATCAAAACCTATGGACTACTTCACCAGACAGCAGCAGAATAGATGTTCTCAAGATTATACGGGAGTATCATGGAGATGAACCACAATGTGGCCCTTAAAATGCACTTTAAAAATTCAAAGAATAGAAATTATATATGCAGGGGCTGGGAAGGTGGCCCAGTGGTAGAGCGCTTACTTTGCATGCTCAAGGCCCTGGGTTCGATTCCTCAGCACCACATAAGCAAAAAGAAAAAAGCCAGAAGTGGCGCTGTGGCTCAAGTGGTAGAGCGCTAGCTTTGAGCTGAAGAGCTGAGGGACAGTGCCCAGGCCCAGAGTTCAGGCCCCACGATTGGACCCCCCCCCCAAAAAAAGAAATTATATATGCATACTCTTAGATGACAACAGGATTAAACTAGAAATCAATACAGAAGACAGCTGTAAGATTCCAGACTGCTCAGGGACTAAGCAACACTTACAGTAACACACAAGTCAAAGAAGACATCTCACGAGAAGTTAAAACTACACCTTACTCTAAATTAAATCGAAAAGATAACTCATCAAAATAGGTGTGACCCAGCAAAGGCAGTGCTGAGCAGGAAACTGATAGAGAATACATACATTAGTATAGAAGAAAAATAATTTAAGGTCAATCACTCAGCCCTTCGTGTTTGGAAGCCAGGAAAAAGAAGACAACTTTAAACACATAATAAAAAGTAGAAAAGAATTAATAGAAAGCAGAGGAGAAATCAATAAAACTGAAAATAAAAAGTAGTAGAGAAAAATCAACAAAATAAAGAGCTCATCTTTGAAAAGATCAATAAAATTAATACGTTCCCTAATTGAGCTCCTTAAGACAAACAGAACACAAGCTACCAATATCGGAAATGAAAGGGGGCTGGAGATCCATCATCAGAAATCTCATTGCAGTAAGAGGATGATAAAGCTAATGAGGAACAACTCCTAGCCCAGACATTCCTTCAGAGCCTCAGTCTGCCAAGCAGAAACAGACACCTTAACTAGGCCTACATCCTCTTAAGGAAATGACCACCAGTGAGTCAGTGAACATCGAGACAGAGGCCTTGGTGAGCACGTGGCTCACCCAGCCCCTCGCTGTTGCTATGTGCCCCGACTGAACAGACGCAGGGCAGCCCCGGCCCCCGCATTGGGAGCAGCGCTAGTGGACCTGAACTGGGGTACGGGCAGGCCACCTCTGCACTGAAGGCCTCACCCTCGGTCCCGGGCCTCCCATTCCAGCCTTGTCCTTGTTCCTTCTCCTCGCTCTGGCTTCCTGCTCATCTGCCAGGGAGACCTGAGCCCTGAGCGTGTGGAGATGCTCAGGACCAGAGGGGGCCTCGGAGGCCGAGCTCTGGGGAGATTCCCACCTCTCACCTCTCCAGTCCTGGTCCATCGGAGCTTGCTTCCCGCAGGAGGAAGGATGGCTGTCTTCCCATGATGAGCCCTTCTACCCATCCAGAACCCCCTGTTAGACTTTGTGGCCGCTCTGGACTGACCATACCCCCAGTTCCTGGGACCGGCGCGGCTGGCGGGCGGGCAGGAATGAGTCTTTTTCTTGGCTCAAGCCCAGTGCCCGGACTTGAAGTACTTCCCCTTGCCCTGCGGCCTCTCATCTGGTAGGTACTGCGTGTGTGGCACCCTTGCGGTCCCCGACTGGGAGGCCAGGCTCAGCTGCCCCTTTGCGGGTCAGTGATTTCTGCACCTGCCTTCCAGCCCCAAGGCCTCCCAGATGCATCCCAGCCTTCCCACAGAAGGGAATCCAGCTGGCCACCGCGGACACTCGCAATCCCGCCTTTTCCACCTCTCAGACGCCCAGTCAGGGTTATTTCTGCCCCTGTTACCAGAAATTCCCAGGGGCTGGCAGCTCTGGGCTGCAGACGAAGGTGGGCTGTGCGCTCTGACCCGGCCTCTTCTCCGGAAGACAAAGATGTGAGCTTAGGATCCTCGTACAAGAAGTTATGGGCTCTTTCTTGTGCCCTTGATGGCTAAAGCCATGGAATTGCACATTTCTCAAGCAGAAGAAAGAGCATAAATCAGGATGTACTAATGCTGAATGGCCTGTTTCCGAACCACGGGGGTGAAGCAGGAGATGCTGAGCGCTGGGACTTTTATCCCTGTCTTATGTCTCAGCGAGACTTTGGACAAGGTGACTGACCCCACCCTGAGGTTTCCCGGGGGAGGGGCAGAACTGGAGTACGGGCTGGGCCGTGCTTCGCTGGTCATGGCTTTGTGACCTGTGGTCATGCTCTTTCCTGGCTCCGTTCCCCCCTCTCTTGCGCTTGCTCTGTGTGAGTCACGGAGGACAGAGACGCAGGCCTCAGGCCCTGCCCTGTCCCCTCGCACAGCCCTGGTTGCCTGAAGACTACCTCAGGTTCCAACTTGTTAAAATACAGAAAGTGGGGGTGGTAATAATGCTGGGTACAGAGATGGGACATCGCAGATGTCTGGAAAATACACCACACACACGCCAGGCACGCAGTACCCAGCGGGTCTCACCACTGCCTGTCACTTTCAGGATATTTATTCCAGAAAAGCCTTGGCCTTTATGTAAAAACAGAACAGAGAAAGCACAGTCTAACCAAATCGCAGTGTTCTGCAGTCTCGTGTGTGTGTGTGTGTGTGTGCAGCAACTGGTGACAATAGATATATTTTCTTGCTTTTAAAAGGAATTGTGTGCTTTAATTAAGAAAAAGAGAAAGTTTTCTCTGAGCGTGTTAATTATCTGGCTTGTCATAGGAGGTATTTGTTCCAGTTGACAGGCCATAATTAATGCAAGAACAAAATGACGTTCCCTAGAGGAGACAGGCAGCGTGGGGAGGGCCCATTGGCATGCATTCTGGGGCTGCACAGGTGTGGGGGGCCTTGGGCAGGGCTTCTGGGGGTGCAGATGTAAGGAAGAGAAAGCGGCCTCTCCTTAACTCTCCCAGGGTGCCCACGAGGCCGCGCCCATGCCGTACTCGCTCTTCCCACAGCTGTCAGCTCCCCATGGCCAGGAAGAACGGGAGAGGCTAGTGCCTGGGTCCATCCCAGTGAAGTAAGGAGGCCGGGTCCATGCTTCCTCTAGATCGTTGGCCTTGATTTCCCATGACTGTTTTCCTAGCTGGTTTGCTTCTCTGTTGGGTTGCAGTGTCCTCATCTGGTTTGCTTTGCTCATGTGTAACACTGTCGTTGGGTTTGAGTCCACACACGCTGTGTGGTTTGGGTCTATATAAGCTGTGTGCTAGCGGCATTCAGGGCTGCTGGTCTTTGAGACAAGAGTCCACCTGCCGTCCTCCGGCTCTCCAGTAAAGACTCATTTGGCTTTTCAAGTGACTTCTCTGTTTCTCGTGACTGGGCTTCCTTACATCACCAGATCTACCCAGGGTGAGGCAGTGGCCCTGGGTCAGTTTCTGAGGTGCTCTGGGGCTCTCCAGCCACCGCAGAGCGCTGGTGGGCAGGGTGGCGCCCGGTGCCCGACACTGGGTTGATGGCATACACTCTGTAGCCCAAGGCTCCCTTTCTGTCTTCTCACTACAGTCAATCAGTGGTTTGACTCGCTTATCTTCATGGGAAATGTAGACTCAGAAGTCCCACGGCATATGCTTTGTCTGTGCCAGGCATCAGGGCTGAGCAATGCCTGAGACCTCCCGGCCAGCGGAGGTGGCTCTGTCTGTGACACAGTCGGCCAGGGCCTACGGGCCGGAGCCCTCCCTTGTGCGTTTCCCTCGCTCTCTCATGGGCTGGTGGGCCGAGCGCCTGCGAATGGGCCGAGAGGCGTGAGCAAACCCGGCTGCACCCGAGCGGTGGAGGCATCAGGGGGGGTCTGCGTGGCAGGGTGGGGCAGTGAGCGTCCGGTCAGCCACTGGTCCCGAGTGGGGAGCCCAGCAGGCCCAGCAGGGTGGGGCAGTGAGCGTCCGGTCAGCCACTGGTCCCGAGTGGGGAGCCCAGCAGGCCCAGCAGGCCCAGCGGGAGGACTTCGGTTCTGTTCCCGCCCGGGTCCCACTTCTGGAGGGGAAGGGAAGGACAGCTCCCGCCTCATCACCAAAATTACCTGAAGCCTGTTGTTTGATCTGATTACCAGCAGCAGCACACGACAGCACTTCCAGGCACTTCTGTCAGAGCGATGTGGAGTTCACTGTCGAGTTTAAGATGGTGTCATGGTAATAGGGTGTCTTGCTGCCTCTCAGCTCACCCGGAAAGGTTTCGGTACTCGATAACATCTCCATTTCAAGGTTAATTAAAAGACAATCATGCTGATTCGCCTTGGAGGGACCTTCCCCCACACGTGGGCCACCCCGGGCGTCAATTCTGATTATCTACCAGCTGGTTGCCAGCCCTCCTGCCTCCCCCTCCCCATCCCCTCCCCCTCCCCACCCCCCTCCTCCCCAGCTTCCTGCCTCCACTGAGTCCCAGCACGCTCCCCCTGGCTCAGAAGGAGTTTGGACAAGACACAGGCTCCAATACATTTTATATAGTTCATAATGTAGGGACATCACCGCTTCCGAAAAACATGCCTTAAATATTAAGGTGCCAAAGAATACATTTGAAATGTACAAGGAGGCATAAAATAATTATCTCCTCAAGGTGCTATTAGCAGGACCTGGATTCAACTGAACCCGCGAGGACACTTGGCCTGGCCGGCGGCCCTGGCTCCCCAAGCCCGGGCTCCCCGAGGGGCCTCTCTGCGTCAGACCTCCCTTCGGAACCTCACAACACCCATTCTGCCATGCTGAAGAGCCGGTGATTGCTGGTGAGTCCCACGCTGAGCCCGAGGGCTGAGGGTCTTGCTCTTCGGGAAGGAATGGCAGGCTGGGCGCCCGCGGGAGGCCAGGTGCTCATCTGTGCCACGTCTGCTGGGGTGCGGCGGCCGCAGCCTCAGAGGGGCCCATTCACCTGGCAAAGCCTCGGCCTGAGCTGGTGCCTGCACGGCGGCCAGCGGGTGGGGGCCCAGCTCCATGGTGGGGGCCAGTGGGTGGGGGGGCCAGCTCCATGGGTGGGGGCCAGCTCCGTGGGTGGGGGCCAGCTCCCCAGGGCCTCCGTATCGCTGGGCCACTAGGAAGCATCCTGTTGCACCTCCTAAGTAGTGATGCCAAGAACCCCTTGGCAGGTCTGGGGGGACCATGGCCGTCCCGAGGGAGCGGCTCCTCCACGGCTCCCTTTATCCGCCCGGCTGTGGCATCGGGTCCCCTGCGTCCCCGCCGCCCTCTTCCGTCTCAGCCCGTGTCTGGGTGACTGTGCCCAAGCTCCCTCCATGGGCCAAGCCCTCCTCCCGAAGCATCTTTCTCTTCCTCATCCCTCTGAGCTAAGGGCCTGGCCAAGGGGGACGGACAGAGAGTTCTGTGGAGGATAGGGCTGAAGCTCATGGACGCCCAGCATTGCTCTCTCCAAGCCATCTCAGGCACGCAGAGCTCGCCCTCTGCTCTCTGCTGTAGACAGGTGCACGCAACTAAGACAGAAGGAGGAACTAAAGGTAAGAGTCTTGCCCAGGTGCAAATCCTGATGCATCTTCTATAGATAAGAAGGTGCGTTGGCTGCAGTGGTGGGGGACTAGGGGGTTTCCTGGATGAGGCTTTCCAAGAGGAAAGGGGGAAATAAAAGGAGGAGGAGGAGAAGGAGGAGGAGGAGAGGATAGAAGAGGAGGAGGGGAAAAGGAGAGGAGGAGGAAGGAGATAATAGAAGGTAGTACAAGCAGAGGAGAGGGAGGTCAGCCCTGAAGATACAAGGGTGGGGGGCTCTGTGGATGGCAGGGATGTCCAGGAAGCAGCCTCCTGAGCAGGAGGACTGTCGTGTTTCAGGTGTGAAGATTCTAGAAGGTCTGTGCTCAGCCCGCTCTCCCTGGGGCCAAGGTCCCAAGCACCAGGGCCCATCTCTGCCTTACTTCACACTGCCTTTGAGCATGGCCACCGCTCCAGCTCCAGCATGGCATTGGATTAAATGGTGGGCTTTTGGTCTGACATTTAAGATAAACTCCCTCCGGTCCGGATTGGGCTGGGATTTGTTTCTTCTCACTTCCCAGGGACCCTGGCTTCTGTAATGGCATCCAGAAACCCAAGAAATGCTCCTCCGTGAACATTTCCAGCTCACTGGCCTGGGCTGGCACAGGGGAGGGAGAACGTCCTTTCATTCTTCCATTCCTCCGTTCTTCTTCCAACCCCCTCTGCAGTCTAATAGCTGTTAGGCCAAGAACACGAACTGAGCCTGCATGAATTGGGTCTTGAAGGATTCAGAGATCCACAGGCCTTGGACTCTCATCCTGGAGAGGCCAAAGCCAGCTAGAGGCCACACGTGGCTTTCCGGGGTACAGGTGGCAGGTAGGTGGTGTGCGTGTGCGCGTGTGTGTGTGCGTGTGTGTGTGTGATGTGTTTGTGCGTGTGTGTGTGCGTGTGTGTGCATGTGTGTGTGTCTTGAAGTGAGACAGCAGCCCCTTCTCCCAGCACAAGGGTTGCTGAGAGAAGCCGGCACTGCGTTTGCTTCTCCAGAGCAAGGAGCAATTAGCATCCATTCAGACTCGACACAGGTGTGCTGCTCACGGGGCCTTTGCGAGAAGCAGCATCGGGGGGAAGCACAGGTGGGGGGTGGAGGGGGCAGGTGCACCGTGAAGCCTCATCTGCTCAGGGCTCTCCACAGGGCCTCCTGGAGAGCAGCAGATGTGGATCGAGTTGCGCACATCCGTGATGACTTAGGGAGGCACACACCCGCCACACCCCTGCCAGCAGCGGCCCTGCCCCAGCCCATGCCCCTGGATTGCGCCGCCATGCCCACCAACAGGAAAACATCTCCCCGAGACAGACACAGCTCTGAGAAGCCAGGAATTCTGGCCACGCTCTGCTTCTGCAGAACAGGCACCCTCACCCCATCCTCGCGAGTGGTGGGCACCGTCTGGGGGTGGAGCTACCTTGGTACGGCTGCCACTCACGGCCTATCCTTGGTGCTGACCTGGTGCTCTGGGTCCTGCAATGGGCCACTGTGGATGTAACTCAGGCCGCTGATTTGCTCAGGAGGCCTTTGGAAACTGGGAAACGACCACAACGTGATACTGGTGCTTCTAGGGTAGCCCTGAGGTCCTGGGGTTCTGTGACGTCTGCCTCCTGCCTGGTGTCTTGCCTGCCTCCCAGCTTCCTAGTCAAGTGTCTGGGACAGGCCATGGCCAGCCTTTGCTGGCTGTGTCCCTCAGTCATCATCCACTGTCGGTCCGTGCCTGTCCAGGAAGCCCCTGTCCACACAGTGACTCTGGGATCTCCCTTGGGGAGTTCATAAGCGAGGAGAAAACCCAAGGACTCAGGCAGGTCTGTGACTTCTGCCCAAATGGCACTGTGGTCCCTCAGAGCTCTAACTAACTGTGCTCGTGACTGTGGAGAAGTTGAGCTTGGAGTTAGTGGGACCGCATTCTGCCGGTGGCATGCAGACCCCAGGGAAACAGAGCCACTTAGAACACAGCGTTCTCTGAGCCAGGGAAGATTACAGGAGAGAGGGTGCACAAATAGGCCCCAGTCCCCGGGGTGGCCGTCTGTCAGGGCTGCCTCTGCTGGGAAGCAAACAGCAGACGGGCGTGAGGAGCGGGCTGGCCCAGAGAGGGACATGACCTGCCACCAGCTCGTTCTTCTGGGTGCAGAGCAAAGAGAGCAGCTTCTGCCAACAGTTTTTCAGAACATGCTCTGCTACACAAGAATCTTGCTTTTTACTGTTTCCATGGAGACGGATCTTAATTATATGAAGTGTCTGGGCAGTAATATCTCCAAGAATGTCAGCTAGTAGCTACTTTATACGCAAGACCCCAGTGCCAGGGGGGGGGAGGAGGGGGAGGCCTCCAGTGCTTGCTTTTCGGTGTTGACCTCAACTCCTGTGATCACGCCTCTCGCTCTCGCCACAGTCTCTCCACAGCCTCTATTCTCTCATGGCCAAGGGGCCCAGGCTCCCTGGCTTGTGGGTTCCCTGCTGAGATCAGGACCTGTCTTATGACCTGCAGCAGCCAGCCTGGAGTGGAGGCGGGGGTGTGGGGAGAGCGGAGGATTTCTTGTGCCCAGGATGGCCTCTCGCCTGCCCATGGAGCCTCATCTCACTTTCTGTCCAGGTCCAAAGAAAGCGATTCTTCATCAGCAGGTGTCTGCTTTGGAGGGCTTTCCTCCAGGGTTTGTGTGGTCACAGTCTACAGCTTCACGATTCACCCAGAGGCTGGTCTCTGGGACTCTGTCTCCCTGGTCCATGTCTTCTTGTCACATGGTCACTGGTGGGTAGTACCTGGCCATGCCGAGTCCTCGCTCAGAAAGAGCCTCGTAGGTGCCCAGATGTAGGCTTCAGGGACCCCCCCCCAAGCCACAGGTGCAGACACTGACCAATGCTAGCCTGCTCTGCACTGAGCTCAAAGGACGGTCCAGGAAGGAATTTGTTCTTGTTTGGTTGGTTGGTTGGCAGTACCAGGCAGTACTCAGGGCTTCACACTCACCTGGTTTTCTTGGTCACTGTTGGCACCCTACCACTTGGGTGGCTTTTTGCTGGCGTCTTGTAGTCTCTTCTCTTGGAGCTAGCCTTGTGTCACAATCCTCTAGGCCACTGTTTCCTGAGTCGCTAGGGTTACAGGTGTGAGCCACTGGCACCAGACCCAGGCATCAGATCTTTGAGTAAAAATGTGGAACATGACTCAAAGGAGACCATGGCTCCTGTAATGTACACTTTTTTCGGTCATAATTAAATCAAAATCATTGATGTTAAGCCAGAGGTTTAATAATGACAATACAAGGTGATTTTCAACCTAGATTTCAGGCTGACCATTCCTGCCTTCCAGGCAGCAATAAACCGTGAGTTAAGCTAATTAAAGCAACTAAGTCGTTCAAGATGTTAGCCCATCCCAAATTCCTGCAGAGCAGACAGAGCTGGGTACCAATGAGAACCATGAGTGGCAATCTTCCTGCTGCCTGTATTCCCTTTTGAGAAGGTGAGGCCTCCTTTCTCAGGAGCATTGCACACAGCAGCTGCTCCTCAGAGGTTCTCACAGCCAAACCCCACCCGTCCCCATGCTACAAAGTGGAAAGATTTCCTGGGCACCATCTCATGTGTGCAGAATGCAGGCCTTTCGCAGCATGTGTATGGTGAATAGATTCTTTCTTTAAAAATACATTAAAAATTAATAATGCTGATCATTCCAGTTTGGGATCTGGGTTATTAATTGGAGTAACACGTCTGTCTCCTCTCCATGATGCATCATCTGTTTCTCTACCTATGCAAGCTTGTGGCCTCTGCCCTGCCCCCCAGTGATGGACAGAGAGTGGCTGAGCTCTGTGGGGGGGTCATGATCGATCACCCGGCTTGACCGCCTGAGCAAGTCTTTCCATCCCCAGAACTCTCGCCTGCCTTCACCAGGCACTGTCACGGCACCTTCCATCTCCTCCCGGCCTGGGGCTGCCTCAGGAGAAGTCTGCTGTCAGTCTCACGAGCAGCTTGCTGCTTTTCTTTTTAACAATTTGAAGGATTGTCTTTTTATCTTGTCTTCTTGATAGTTTAACTATAATATGCCTTGAAAAGAATCTTTCTTGGAGAAATCTACTAGGGGTCCTTTGAACTTTCTGGGCTTGGATGACTGTCTTTCCCCTAAGATTTAGAATGTTTTCAGTGATTATTTTATTGTACAGTAGTTATTTGATACTATGACTTTTCCTCTTTCCTTCTGAACACTCAAAATGGAAATGATTATTCCTTCATAATTTCCTACAGGTGCTTTTTTCCTTCTTTCTATTTTATTTATTTCTTTTTATCTAATTGGATTATTTCAAAAGACTAGGAATTTTTTCTTCTGATCAGTTAATCCTACTGCTGAGGCTTTTGATTGTATCACTTCCGTTAATGAGTTCTGAGTTCTTCAGATTGAAGTTTTTGTGTCTTTTGTCTTTTGAAGGTACTGAGATTTGAACTCAGGACCTCATGCTCACTTGGCTTGCTTGCTTGGCTGTTTTTATACCTCTTGAGCTATACTTCCAGCAAGGCTTTATGATGATTAATTAGAGATGGAGTCCCATAGACTTTCCTACCTAGATTGGGATTAATCTGAATCCTCTATATTTCAGCCTCTTGAGTAGCTAAGATTATAGGCAAGAAGCACCAGTATCCAGCTTAGGCTGAAGGTTTTAATTGGTTGTTTCTAATGATCTCTATATCCTTGCTGGATTTGTTACTCAGATGATTAATTCTTTTCCTAGTTTTATGGAATCATCTGTGTGAATTCTCATGTATCTCATGAGGTTTCCTCAAAATTATCCTTTGAATTTTTCGTTAGGCAGCTCATCAGTTTTCTTTTCCTTAGAGTCTGTTGCTAGAGGGTTTTGCTGTTTCTTTGGAGTGCAGGGCTGCCTTTCTTCCTCATGTTTGCACGTGCGGATGCACGGTGGGCTCTGCTGATTTTTCAGGGTGACTTTCTCAGTGAGGACTTTGGGCTGCCACTCTGCCCTGGGTGTGGACCGGTCAGCTGTGCTGTCCTCCATGTCCCAGGGTGCTGAGCGTGGTGTCCGTGCCACTTCCTCAGCTGCACTCGGTGCTGGCAGTGTTGGCGGGGTTCAGCCTAGGCCAGGGGGGACCGTGGGGCAGCACTGCCACATTGGCGGGGTTCAGCCTAGACCAGGGGGACCGTGGGGCAGCACTGCCCCGTTGGGAGGGCTCTCAGAAGGACCCCTCTGGGTGCATTGGTCCTGGCTTATGGAGAGGATGAGCAAGTGGGATGTGAGGGAAGGTCCTCACCGGTGTGCAGGACAGTGGGTGTGAAGGGAGGGGCTCACAGGTATGCGGGACACTGCACAGCCTGTGTCGTAGTGGGTGGGATGTCAGTGTCTGAGGGTCACACAGTACAAGACCTGACCAGGGGTGCAGATGGATTCTTGTGGGTGGCTGAGGGCCACAAAGGAAATTCCACAGGGCCAGTATGTTCATGAAGTTGTATATGGACTAGTTGTATCCTGGGATCCAAAGTGGCTGGGAGGAGCCAGATGTCTGTTTTCTCAAGTCTTTGTGGAGTAACCGAGAACACGCTGCTCATCCTCTTCTTGGGAGCCAGGCAGTTGGGTGATGTCCTGCGTTGCTCCCTGGGAGCAGCAGCAGGCTGGCCTCGGCTGAAGAGTCTCCTCAGCAGCTTCACAAGCATCCTGGTGGCTGTGGTCACTCTGCTCCGGTCAGCCTCTGGGAGCTGCGGTGTTCGGGTCTGGCCACTCAGCTGCTTCCTGGAGCCCGGAGTGTGTGGTCAGAGGCACGAGGCTGCCTCCTGGGGTGCCTTCTGGGGTCAAGGGATGTCGGGAGGGTTTGGGGACTCTTTACGGATCTGGAGGCAGGGAACCCCTCTCCATATTATAACACAACCCGGACAGCTTCTCCTGATGCTCAGCATGATTGAGGGCCAGACTTCCCCAAGTCAGCCTGCGATGGAGACCAGAGAAGGAGCTTGCTGCTACCTGCTCACAGATGCCGGAAACCTCGCTGGCGCTGTCCCAGGCCCAGCTCCACAGCCCAGCGGTCCTGATGAGCTTCCCACCCGCGGTTCTTCAGTGCCTCTCCACACCTGCAGCCGTGTCTGGCAGGAGAGAGCTCCGTGGGGTCGGCTGGAGGGGAGCGGCATCCCTGATCTCGAGTTGTGTGCTTTTTCCAAATACAGCTTAACTCTGAAGTGGGGACGACCGAGGGGCTAGCACTGAGTTCGCAGGACAATCTTCTACCATTACCTCACAGAAGCTCCTACTCAAAGCATCTCCCCTTCATCTCTGTTACCTGGAGGGTGCACCTCACAAGTTTTGTGTGTGTCTATTTAAATCACATGTGCTTGGCACTTGCGTTCTGCCATTCCCCCCCTCACTGTTGAAGAGAGAAGTTTGGCACGCAGTGTGCTCCACAGAAATCGATGCTGCGTGAATAACTGAGTTGGTAGAGAAGGATCTGCAGCAGACGGAGTCCTTTCTAAGACATTTCAACCAAAAATCCAGTGATGCGGCTAAATCTGAATTTGAGGCAACACGTACGTGTTTAGTGTAAATACGCACGTGTAATAGGTGAGGTGAACCCATGCTGAGAAATTATTTGTGGTTAATCTGAAACTCGTATTTAACTGGAGAGGTGCCATTATGTCTGGTAGCTCTGGTCCAAGCCCATGTGGAGTGAGGACACTTACTGTTACGCCAGGAAGCCATGCCTCCATGTGCTTACAGTAGACTGAGGACACAGATCCCGCCCACACCGCCGGAGTCCTCGACAATATCCCCTTCTGCCTTTCCCAAGAAACTCCAACGGGGAAGTGAGAATCCAGCCCAGTCTGCGGTCTCAGCCACACCCTGAGCCAGGGTCCCTGCACGACCTAGTGTGCTCACCATGGACCTTCATCCCAACTTACTTTGTCCCTGTCATGTGACCTTGACGTACTGCTGGAGGGAAGACCGCCCTGTGTCCATCAGAGACAAAAGCTTCCTTGTGAGGTCCCAGTGATGCTCTCACCAGCAAGGCTCTGGTCTGCTCAGGATCAGCTGTTTGTGTTGGGACAGGCTGCAGGCGGGGTGAACTCTGCCTGTTTGCTCCAGATAACCTGATGAAGGCAATAGAGTTGATTAATCCCAGATACTCTACTGGCGTTTAATCTTAGCAAATGTTAGGCAACAATCTCATTATGTGTTTATGTCTTCAACGTGATAGGCAAGGAATGAAATCAAGCCATAAAATCAATTATTCTGCAGAAATTGTCATATAAGACAAAACATCATCAGGAGACGAAAGCAGTTATGATTAGAGCTTAATTTGCCTTGTGCTGATTGTGGGCCTGTACTGGGCCCTGAGATACTCACAGAGACTTCCTGCTCCAAGTCCCGGAATGGGACAAGGAAGAGGAACCTGAGAAAAGTTCTTCAAACACAGCTCCCCTGAGACCCTCTCCTCTCCCCTGGCCACAGCTCCCGTACCCTGCTTACTCGTTCTCGCTCAGTGTCTGTCTCTGTCTTCCACTCTCTCTTTCCCCCTTGTCCTGTATCTGTCCCTTTCCGAATATATATAAGAAATGATCAAGGGCTGTGATCTCCTATTCATGCTTTCAGCATAGCTGGGCTAAAATGTGTTCTCCACGAGCTTAACAAGCTTTTACTGTTTGAGGAGGGGTCTTGTGTGCTTCTTGCCTTGGCCAGTCTCAAACAGCATCCCACATAACCCCCTCCTCCTCCCGAGTGGCTGGACGTGTCGGCAGGAGCCACCTCCCTGCTTGTCACTGTGGCTCTGACATAAAGACTCACCATGCAGACCAGGCGGGACTAGAACTCAGAGTTCTCCAGCTCCTACTCCAGAGTGCTGGGATGACCGATTTGAGCCACCCACGCCCATATTAGAGGCGGTTTTGACTCATGGTATTTTCACCTTGCAGTGAGCTCACTGTTGTAACCCCATTCCAAGTTGCAGATCTGTGCACACAATAAATAGCCCCATTGTCATGACAGGCTGGTCTGGTGGCAATGCCAATCACGAGATGCTGAGATCTCCAGAGGACAGGTAGGGAAAGAAGCCTAGAACTATGATCATGTGAGGGGCTTCAAAAGCCAGCAAAGATTTCCTGGCCTGAGCTGGGCTGCTTCCGGGCAGCTTCTCACTCTGTGGCTTGCTGAACAGCATGTGTAAGATAAAACTCTCCAGTCAATTGATCTTTGCCTGTGCCATTTACGGTGCTCCCATTGTGCACAGCTGCTGAAGGATTGGAAACTCTCATCTATGAAACTGCATCCATCATCGTTGGCCTTGGGCCCCATCCTCTTCTCTCCTTATCAGTGAATGGTCCCAGGATGCACTTTGTTTTCCAAAACTGAAATCGGATTTCCACTCCATTCTTCTCTCTCCCACAGCTAATTGTATGGCTCTTCTGTTGCTGCTGTAATAAATCAGTGTGTGGGAACAACACTCGTTGATTATACATTTCCTTAGGTCAGAGTCTCACGACGTGGCAGGGCTGTGGTCCCTTGGGAGAATGCCAGCTTCTAGAAGCTGCATACATCCCTTGGCCCCTGGCCCCATCCTCCATCCTCAAAGCAGGTTGACACCATAACTCTTACTCTGATCTCATCTCTGGCGTCCTGCATCCTCCTCTCTCTCCTGCTTCTTTTCTTTCTTTTGCTTTGCCTCCTCTTCCTTCTCCTTTGCCACCGCCTCCTCCTGTGTGCAGTGCTGGGGCAGGAACCCAGGGCCTTGCATGTGCTCGGCTGACAGCCTGGCACTGAGCCACGCTTGAGCCCCCTTCACCTTTGAGGCACCCTGACTTCCTGCTTATCATCCAGGACAACCTCTCTATGAAGGTCAGCTGATTTAACCTTGACTCCAGCAAGATGCAGGCTGCTTGGGGAAGCAGGATTCTGGTCAAATACCAAGGATTCATCCCAATCCCCAGGTCCTGCACTGACTCATTTGCTTCTCCAGTTTTATCTCCCCCAGCCCTGCTCTGAATCATACAATGCCTTTAGGAAAGAAAGGGCAAGACACCTAAAACAAAATAACAACCAAAAAAACAAGAGAAAAAAAACCCTAAATTCAAATCAAGAAATATTTAGAGCAACTGCCCTTAATTTAGGTCTATTTTGAAATGCTACCCAGTGAAATCTGGTAAAAACAAAAATGATTGTAAGTCTCAAGTGACTTTACCAGTGAATAAAATAGTCTTCTTCCTTCTACATAGCAGCATTTCCCGCCAGAAGATGAGGCCGAGGCAACCAGGAAGGCTCCCAGCCCCACCTTGCTGCTCTGCGTCTTGCAGACTTCCACCATCATCTGCCCCTTCCTTATTTTCTGGTGTAGCGGTTCCACCTCTGGGCGGTTTCCATGTGCGATCTCAGACTCCATTTCTGCTCTTTCTACTTTCCCTCCGGCATCCACAATGCCTGGAATGTACCCTTCACACAACAGATATTCAACACCTTCCCTTGGAATGAATGAGGGATGGATGGCTGGGTCTTTGCACAGTTGCGATACTGGGCCTTATGAATGAATGGATGAAGTTAATATAAAAAGAGCCATGTTTGGCACTGAAATTGCTTCGTGGTGCTTCTGGGTCCAGAGACTCTTTATCTAGAGACATTGTGTCTATAAATCCATATCTGCCAAGCCAGGCTCTTCAGTGAATGACTTACCAACTTCCCGTGACGGACCCCAGGATTCTGAAAGAATCAGAGACCATTTGAAATCAAAAAGAAGATTATTTCCTCATTGAGAGCTGCATTCACTGAAAAGTGGGGAAGTGGAGGTAAAAAAATTACTCCTGGTACAGCTGATGCAGTTCAAATTCAGGAGCGTCTGCAAGTCGGCACGCGGTCTGTTTTCTGCGCCCATAAAGAACAGAGACACTGCTTGCATTAGAATCATGTAATGCACTATAAAATCCATGCCGGTGCCAGGCATCTAATTTAAGAATTATTTCTCAATTTTATGTCTCACATCCTGCTTCTGCCTCTCTCGGCTTATGAGATTCTTCCCTTCCTTTTCTGTAACTAGCTTGTCTCCCTCCCTGCCTCTTCTTACACTCTACTGCTTCCTCTCCACTTCCTTTTCTTCTTCTCGCCATGATAAACAGGGCAGCCCCTCCTGATGGATGGCTACCATTGCGTGGTGAAGCGGAGACAGGTCATGTGCTGGACACCGTGTCCTTCTTTAGATCTGGGGTCAGCATGCCATGCTGGAGGTGAGAGGTCAGCTTGCAGAGGTCTCTGGATGTCTGAGTGCTGTACAGGCTGACAAGTAGCTGATCAGAGTCCTTTCTACCCTGGACTTTTCTCTCCCAGACCAGCTTCTGTCTCTGCTCGCCTCTCTTTCTCTCTGTCTCATCTCACCAGGCTGGCTGAGACACTGGAGCACGGGGGGAATGGTAAAGGGAGCCACATCAGTAGGATTTCAAGGAGAGCAGACACAGTGGGGAAGGGAGGAGGGGCCCATCGGGGGGTGTGCACAGCCCAGGAGACCTCTGTGTCCCTTCGGGCCTGAGACGTCCCTACACCACCAGACATCAAGGGGCTCTGGATGGGTGGGAGGTCACTGCAGGGATGGGCTGGCTGGGGAGAGGTTACCCCAGGGGCAGCCCGACAGCGGGGGGAGGGAGATGGCGAGGGGGGGAGATACGGGAGGGGGGGAGACCACTTCAGGGAGGGCCTGGCTGGGACCTCTTGGGAAAAAATGCACAGGTATCTTGGTCTACATCAGCCCCTCTGCCCCTCAGAGGCAGCACCGCAGAACCCCTTTGCAAACAAATTAGCCCTTACTAAAACTAAAAGGACTGAACACGTAATCTGCCCTTGGCTCCCCAGTCCCCAGAGCACTGGCCCGTGCGCTGAGATGAGCAGGGCCCCACCGCGGAGATGAGAGCAGTCGGTTCGAGCCCATCTTCTAGCATCACAGGCCCCCAGAAATGAAGGTCAGCCCTAACTAAGCCGCAGAAGGCCATAGCTAAAATAAAAATAAGTGAAGAAAGCGGCAATTATGTCCACAATCAAAGTGAAACCACCTGTCCTACCAAGAACTAGGAAAATCACTACTTGAATACAAAAGAAGAAAATCAACAGATGCCAATACCAAAGTGTGTTTGAGGTGGAAGTCTCTTACTGGATTTCAAAGCAGTTGTCATAAAAAAATGTTTCAATGGTCAACGACAAATGCTCCTAAAGCAACTAGAAACTCCAGTAGAAAAACAAGAACCTCAGGAAATAAATAGAAGAAATAGAACTATAGGCTCATAGCTACCATCTTGGCGCCTCAGGAGAGACAGATTGAGAGGATCACAGTTTCAGATCTGCACTGGCAAAACGTTCAGAAGACCCTATCTCACTCAGTAAGGTACTGTGGCATGCTCCAACTACACAGGAAGCATAAATAGGGCCACAATGGACCCGGCCAGCCTTCAGAAAAAACTTGTCACCTATTTAAAACATCAAAGCAGCAAAGACCACAGGTGGCTCGAGGGGAGGGTTGCCTGACGTGCAAGCAGGTAGCTGTGATCTCAAACCCCAGTGCCACAAAAGGGGCATAAGGAAGTTGTAAGTAGATACTCAGGGAGAAATAGTACAACTGAAATACAGAAAGACCTAGCTGGGGCGAGAGTGGGCTGGACGTGACAGAGCGTGGGGCCCAGGAGAGCCTGGGTAATCCCAGGGCTGCTGACCCCATCTACAGCAGAGGGAAAATGAACTGGACTCTAGGAGGAGCCTGGGGGACATGTGCACCAGGGACCATGTACCCGTAGGAGTGAGGAAGAGGCTGACACACTCAGGGGACAGACTGGCGGATGAAGGCAAGGGAGATGAGACACTACGTACAGCAAGAAGAAAGGCCACGCCCACACAGACAACCCCAGAGAGAGTGGCCCTTGGCAGCTCATAACTAAACTTCTGGAAGCTAGCACCAAGGTAGATGTCCAGAAATAAAACATTTTCCCTTTCGGGGAAACCAACCTTCAGGAGCCCAGGGGCCTGCTGTGGCCATCTCAGAAGGAGGAAAACAAAAACAATTCGTTGCAAGCAGACATACGCTGACAGGTTGGTTGAATGGAGTTCTTCCCTCAGAACAGGTATGATAAATGAGCCAGTGACAAGGCTCAGGAAAGCCAGGGGAGCCATAGCCAGGCACAGGACTCTGTGTGGGACCAGTGGCTTTCATGGATCATGTGGATGGCTGCCAGGTACTGCAGACGGCAGATTTGGTTGGTAGTGGTGTGCAGATTAGGGAATCCGGGCGTCACTAGGAGTGATTAGATATTGGGCAGGCAGAAGACGGGGAAAGGCACCCTGGAGGTTGGCCTCTTAGGCCAGTGGTATGGTTCATCAATTCTCAAAATCAAGGAAGCATTCAAACCTCACACCTCACAGGAGAGCAACAGGCTCACCGACTTCACCGCCGGCTAGAAGTCCAGGAAACTTTTTGAAAAGCCACAGGATAAACTCTTTGACTCATAAAAACGATTTTCTTTAGTCAGCGAAAGAGATAATGAAAAGGCCTGCTATAGACTGGGAGAAGACATTTGCCATCGCCCACCTGACCAAAGAGTGGCGTCTGGAATTTATGAATAAGTCTCAAAATTCAGCAGTTAAAAACAATCCAGTTATGAAATGGACAACATTCAGAGCCATTTCACTTTGGAGAATGTACAGCTGCCAAGCACACACATGCAAAAAGACGTGTGTACCAGAGACCTGAGAGAGATGTGAATTAAAACTACAGCGAGAGGCCATGCCTGCCTCTGACCCAGCTGGATTCAAGGGACTGCGCCGAACACCGTCAGGGAGGCTTGGGACAGGCCCCACGCAGGACGGCAGGGGGATACTACACAGCTATTCCTCAAAGCAACGCGGTGACTTCTGATAAACCAAACCTTCCACTGCGTTGTAGAGCGTTTGTCCCACGGAAGGGAAACTCATACTCACATGAAAAAACTGTGTGCATGTCTGCAGAAGGTTAATGTCTGCAATAATCATAAACTTGATGATTCCATGACCCCATGGCCTGGCCATCTTCCCCTCCCTTCATAGCCTCACCAACCCTGAACACCCCTTCCTTGGTGTGAATGCCCTGTCTGTGGTGTGAACACCCCTTCTGTGGCATGAATGTCCTTCCCTTGGTGTGAACACCCTGTTTGTGGTGTGAATGCCCCTTCTGTGGTGTGAATGCCCTGTCTGACTGTGGTGTGAATGCCCTGTCTGTGGTGTGAACACCCCATCTGTGGCATGAACACCCTGTCTTTGGTGTGAACACCATGTCTGTGGTGTGAACACACCCTGACCCATGGCTGTCATTGTGGTCTCCCGTGCCATTGTCATTGGCAGGGGCCGGGTGGAGGCAGCTAGGTCTGGTGAAGCACATGGTGCTGCCCAGGTCTTGGTCAGCCCCCAGGAAGGCGAGTTGTTGTTGTAAGGTGATGCCACATCTCTTCTGTGTCCTGCACACACTCACTTGCCCTTTCTATTTCCGCAGGAGTTGAAGCTGCCCAAGGCCCTGACCAGCACCACAATCTTGACTTCCAGCCTCCAGACCTGTGAGCTAAAGCAGCCTTTGTCTACTATAAGTCATCCTAGCTTAGGTACTTGGTTTTAACAACAGGAAATGGGCCGAGCTGACCCTTAGTGCCCTGTCTCCCTGGACATTCCCACTGCTTTCCATACCTGAGCATCCCCTCCCTCAAGCCACACAGGGCCCCGATCGTATGCCCTGAGAGAGACTAGCTATCTCCACCCCACACTCTGCCTGACTTTCCATGCTAGTGTCTCTCACCACAAGGGAGTCTCTCACCACCAAAGAGCCAGGAACACAGGAGCAAGCTTCCTTCCCTCTCCCTCCTTCCCTCCTCTCTACCCCTCCCCTCTTTTCCTCCTTCCCCCTCCCTCCCTCCATCCTCCCCCCTCTCTCACAATTCTGGATCCTCAGAGCCTAGGCTTGGGGCAGGATTCCAGCAAGTGACCAGGGAATGCTTACTGCGTGGCAGGACACTGGGAGCTGCTTCTTGGGGTGGTTGTCTGTGCTGAGTCTCCGCAGCTTCCCCCCAAAGACAAAGTCTGATGAAGAGAAGAGCAGCCCGGAGGCTGGAGCTGAGCCTCCATGCGCAGCGACAGACTGGACGGGGGCAGCCATTGAATCAGGTGGATGGAAAAGTCCAGGCAGGGAAGGACAAATGTAAGTCTTTTGGAGAAATCAAAACCTGAGTCTGTGTAGATCTTTTTGAATGTCCACTCAGGTGTGGAGTGACCTCAGAGTGAACTGAAACGTTGCCCCAGTCAGTGTGATTCATGAGACACGTGGAAGAATAAAAATCTAAAGTGGATCCAGAAGCTCATAGCCCAAATTGTAAAATAGAGAATGCAGGAAAGCAAGCAGACAAGATGAGCAACCTGCTCAGACCACCTGATGACAGGGCAAACCACAGAATCGATAGAGGACATGAATCTGCAAAGTAGATGTCGTTCAGTCGGCCTGCAAAAGAACCAAACAGTACTTCCACACGTGCACACACACATATACACACACATGCACACACACACAAACGCACACGCGCACACACACACGCACACAAAAAGCCAGAGAGCTGGAAACACTCATTAACCAGTAGATTAGATACAGCTAAGAGGAAATTGATAAACAAAGATAAACCCATGAAGTTAAGCAAGAAACCTAAAGTCTTGATCTGCAAATGTCTTTCTTTTCCCTCCATCCCACGGAATTAAAGCTCACACAGCTTGGGTGTGTGTATGGACACATTTTCTACAACAGACTTTTGTCATGTTTCTTGTCCTTTTTTTCACTTGTTATCTGCGTTTATGTCAATTTATAGTGATTGCAGTAGATATGTGCTGGTGTGGGGATGTATAAATAGAGACGTGAACAAGGACGGAGCCAGGAGACTGTGGCATGGTAGGCTGGTCCGGAACAGACCTGGCCTGCAGGTCAGCAGGCAGAGCGCAAACTACAGTAGTGTCAACTCCACAGAGTTTACCATAGGAAATTAAGGAGGAATAGACAGCTAATCCAGTTCTGTTGAGTAGAGCTGCCCTGTTTCTCTGCTCACTCATCTGTGCACCAAGATCACATTGTCTTCATTACCATAGGTTTAGAATAATTAGTGATAACTGGTAGCTCAATGAAGGCTATAAACTATGGAACGGCTGACATGATGGTGCATGCCTGCAATCCTAGCTTCTCAGGAGGCAGAAATAGGGAGATCATGGCCTGAGCCAGTCCAGACAAAGAGATCTCCACCCAAAATAAACCAAAGCTAATGGGCTTCAGGCACAGCCCAAGTGCTAGAGTGCTGTCCAGCAAGCCCAGGTCCTGATCTCCTGGTGTGGTATAACCAAAACATGTTTAAAAGAGATTGTCAAAATCAACTATGGCAGAATTGTATCTTCTGGGTGAAATCAACTGGTGGCTATGAGCATACTCACTATTCTCTGTACTTCTGTTAGAAATGTTCTGCCACCGAGAGGGAAGAACAGTTTAGAGATGCACAGAGATGCAGGGATGAACTGTGGACCCCAAGGTACAAGTTGTGCCATACCAACCTTAGAGTCTGAGACCGAAAATGCCCCCCACGTCCAGTCTGAGCACTGACACGGTGCCAGAAATGGAAACTGTGGGTCTGGCCTCCTGTAGCAGGTCGAAGGCAGACCACAGGCTCACTAAAAATACCGCTGCCACTGCCTCCGGGCGGCGAGCGGAGCATGCAGAGGAAACAGAAATCCAAACCATTGCTGGCCCTGTGCATCTGAAGGGAGCCATCCCTCCCCAGGGCCCCGCAGCCTGGGTCTGTGGTCCTGTGAGCTTTTGTTTATCTTTCCAGAAGATGCCTAAATGACTCATCCTTGTCCTTATCTTAGTAGCTCCAAGGTGACCATCTGTTGCGTGTATCCCAGCGTTCCCTGCCTGTGGGAGTCTCCTTCTGCCCAGCCCGGCAGGTCACTCGGCTCTGCAGACCACAGAGCTGGTTCCTGAGAAATACTCGGTGCAGTGCTGTCCGTGTCCTGACAGCGCTGGGCACTCTGAGTCGACTCGGGGAGCTGGGGCAGCCCCGTACCCTGCAGCCATCTGGGTCAGTGCCACCCGGTCCCCAGCACCCAGGCTCTGCCCCACCACACCACTGCCCGCCCTGGCTGCAGCCCCGGCCCGGCCCTTCCCTTCCTCTCCCCACACGGGCAGGGTGGGAGCTGCTGCCGCTGTACTTAGTGCTTATTTATCACCAGGCACTGCTGGAACTTAATGACACATAAATCACAGATTACGATGTCACAGCTCTCCCTATTCCTGGCTCCAAATGATGCTCGGGATAAAATTCCTGGGACGTGAACACAGGGCACTTGGTACCCTGCAGGCCCGAATTAGTCCTTCCACAGAAGCACAAGAGCCCTGTGCTGGAGAATGGATTCATTCCCGGATAAATGAATGCACGAGGGAAAGAAGACATCGATAAAAACACACATTGCTGTTCATATATTTGCAGAAGGAAGAGGCCTCGGGAAATGCCTGCTGGTGTGAGCTGGGGGTGCAGGAGAGGCTGACTGGAAATGAGCCCCTGCTCCCTGCGGACACAAAAGGCCCAAACCCCAGCCGAGCTGGGAACGGACGGCTTGCTGATGACAGCTCCACCTTTGTGGCTTCCGGGATAATCTTGAGAACGTCCAAGTCCATTTCCGAAGGCCTCTGTGCCATCTCCTCTGCCCTGCTGGCTCCCAGGATGCCCCACGGGAAGAGGTTCCGTGCCTTGTGTGGGTGAGAGTGGGTTCTGTGCTGTTCTGCTCTCAGACGGGCAGCACAGAATCGCTCTTCCTTCTGGTGGCCTCCGGGAGCCAGGAGGTGGGAGGAGAGGGTACCACGTGCACGCACCTGTGCTGGTGAGCTGCGTTGGAACACGGTAGCGTGGGGCTGGGCGTGAGGACAGCACGCCATTGTGCAGAGAGCTTGAGGGAAGCTGCCTCTCAAGCCCGAATGTTGTGTTCTCTGAAGTTGAGAGAGAAAGGGGATTGGTGATTTATTGGAGGAGGTTTTCTGAAAAATCTCTTTCACAGCTAGCCAGGAGCTGACCTGTTGGGAAGATAGATGAGCCGCTCCCGTCATAAAGATTTCGAGGTGACACTTTGGTGAGAGTCGCTTTGGGGGGGGTCACTGCCGCTGAATCGCAGCTGCGGACCGTCACTGGCACCTGGCTCACACAGAAGAAAAAGCCACAGTAGAGCCGCCTGGGGCCCACGGGCAGCGGAGGTTTTCATTTCCCCAGGTCACCGAGGCCGGAGCAGCCGTCTGACCTCTCAGATTCATAACTTAGATTCTCCTGTCAGGGCAGGAGAGATGGCACACCAGGCGGCCTTGGGGACAGCTCACAGGGCCCAGGCCTGCTCTTCCAGGGGCACCCTGCCGTCCCATGGCTTCACCACCTTGTGTGGGTGTCATCTGATATCACTGTCACTCTGTGGGCACAAAAGCCAAGCAGACGGTTTTCCTATTTGTTGCCTATCAAGTTGGAATGAATTATCACAGATTTAGTGGTTCTGTGAGTGCGACTGCGCTAAAGCCCAGGTCTCCGCGGGGCTGGAGGTGGCTTCTTGGGGATCCAGCGGTGTCTGTGAGCTCCTCTTTCCTGCCCCCAGAGGCCCCTGCTCTGCGAGGCCCTGTGGCTCTCACTCCTCCTCCAGGCCGGCAGGGGTGCTGTCTGGAAGCCCCTGACCTCCTCGCTCCCCTGCCCACTTCCACAGACCCCTGTGGTTACACAGGCCACCGGGCACTCCTGGTGCCTTGTCCTGGCCCGAGATGGGGTAAAGAAGGAGCTTGAACTCCACCAGCGTCCTGATGCCCTGGAATCTGCCAGGCACAGGAATGAGGGTGCAGACCTTTTGGGAGCCATTATTCTGCCCGCCACTCACACCGTTCTTCGTGCTTTGAAAATCCATATCGCCTCATTCTCCGGAAGTTTTAATTCAACACTGCTGTTGCTGCTGCCTGCATGAAACCTCGCCGTGTTGTCCAGAGTCGCCTGTTTTCTTGAGGGCCTGTCCCGTGCCCAGGCCCGGGGTCTTTTCCTGAGCCGCTGGATCAATTCTGCAAGCTTGGAGTCATTTGAGCAACCCCATGCCCAGATGTGGCCATCTGGCCAAGGTCACCATCTGACCAACAGGATGGCAGAGGACGCCCGGTGTTCAGAGGCCTCAGACGTGAAGCATGAATCACACTGGAGTTGATGAACCGTGGTCTACTTTGCTGTCACCAGAGCACTTGCTACTTAATTGGCAGTCAGTGATAATGCTGCACAATGAAGACAGGGTCATTTCTGTGTGGCTTGATGCTGCCCTCAGGATCTGGAAGGACATGGGGACAAAGAGGCTCTCAGGAAGAACTGGTTGCATGCATTAATGGATGAATGAATGAATGCAGTCATGGATGGGTGAACGAAAGCACTGGTTAATATATGTATGAATTAAATATTAACAGATGAATGAATGATACAGGAATTAATGCATGCATTAATGTGTGGATGAATGAATACAATTCAATGAAATGTATTATTCTTTTTAAAATATTCTCCTTGAATAGCTATCTAAAAGGGTCTCAGTTCAACATGTCCGTTTGTGAGTGCAGCGCCTCTTGATCAATGATACCTCTTTCATCATCCTCTCCCATCTCCATCCCACCCACCCCTCAATCTGCCTCACTCCATTTTCCAAATGTGCACTGAATACCGTGACTACATTCACCACCCTTTCGCTCTCCATTCCTCTGCCGCATCCCCTGGTCCCAATCACAGCTTCGGGGAATGCATTTTGTTAAACTGTTAGTTGTTCGAAAGTTACATCTTGATGAAGCCATTTGAAACTCTTTTCTATGGATAAAATTTTTCAAGAGTTACTAAGTGGGTAAAATAATATGGGATCATCCTTTTGGCTGCATGGAGAAGTCTCTTGAAAAATAAGCCATTCTCTTCTCCTCTCCTCCCTCAGGAAGCAGGAAGACTGACCCAAGGGAGCAAGCCTGGGCTGCAGCTGCTGGGCCTCCAGCCATGGGTCCTCCAACAGGAAAGGCTCCTGCTTCACCTGTCTAGGACTCTTGGCATGGTTCAAGTTTTCCAGAATGAAGACCCGCTGATATGATCACGAGATGAGACGAGAAAAAGAAAATCCCAAGAGGTCAGGAATTCCCAAGCACAGGAGTCTCAGACTCTGGGACCACTACAGATGTGCGGCCACAGGCCCTGCGTACCCTGCCGATGCTACAGACAGAATGGCGCGCACGTAGACACAGCTGTCTAGGTCAGGATGCGTCCCAGCTACACAGGCCACCCCACCTCGAACAAGGTTTGCGACATTCTGTGGGCATCTCACCTTGGTGGGAAGACATCTGAAGACAGGCTAGAGAGGATATGATGGAGTTTCTCCATGAGGGCATCTGGGGGCCTTGTCCTCAGGCAGAGACCGTGCCTGACCCGACGCTGCCTCTGCTTTGTAGGGATATTTATTAGCCCCACAACGCAGGCCATGTCCTCACAGGCCAGATCTGGAGCATGCTGAGCCTCCTTCCTGGGGCTCAGGCCTGGGACCTTGTGAAACTGAAGCTTGGGGGAGCTCTGTGCAGGGTGCTCAGGGCCACAGCCTATAGTGATTTGCACGCGGGAAGAAGCCCTAAGGACATGCTGATCTGTAGCTCCAGCCATTCCTCGTGATGCAGCAGAGCAAATGCCTTTCCTGGGAGAAGAAGCCACGTGTGCCCGAGGGAGACAATCGCGCTAGGTGAATTCACCAGCCCATCTTGATTCACAACTTCGACTCTGAGCAGAGAGGGAAGGCATCCCAAGCCATGGAAAGGTGACTGAAAATAAGCCGGAAGCAGAGACTTAATTTCAGGACAACATATTAAATGTGACTTCTGTTCTTTTTAGAATTTCATTTCGGAGCCCTGCACCAAAAGAGCAGTGGAGTAAACCACTTCGATTTCCAAGAGGCTACTGACCTTCAAAGTTCTTTTTCCAGGGGGAAGAAATTTAATTTAATCTTGTCTTCACATATTTGTCCATGTTAGATTACATTAAATGAGTTATTTTTAATCATTGTTCATAAATCACAGCAAGGGTACGCCCTGAGGCACAAAACATTTGCATAAAAATATTAATTGCCGCTATGTCTCCTCGTGGGTTCACAGGAAATTAGATGAATGCAGACAGGGAGCAGGGTGTGGGGAGTGAGGACAGCAGAAGGAAACAGCCCTGCTCGGATTCCTGGTCCTTCTGGAACAACTCCCAGCTTCGGTTCCCGAAGTGCACTCAGAGTCAGGATCCTCCTCCGATGCCTCCTCTCTCATCGGGCCTCCCGGGATTCCTCCAGGGCACACGATTCTCCTTCCCTTGTCAACCGGAATCTGTGACCTAGCCTCTGTGTGGAAACGGGACCCTTCCTTCTGGCTCAGGTATCAGCACATGCATGCCCAGAGAGCCGAGAACCGGCTCATCACGCTCGATGTCCAGGGGTCCCTGCCAGGATGCAGAGCAGCAGCCGCGTCAGTGAGATTCTTGGTCCCACAGCCCAGCCTCATAGGCAGCCCGTGCTTCTAACCTTCCTTCAGAAACCAGAAGCTTCTGAGCTGTCCTGTGGGCTGAGTACTGCCATCCCAGCAGTACTGAGGGTCCAGTAGGGTCACGTGGCCTTGTCAATGGCTTGCTGAGGGTCACATGGCCTTGCCAATGGCTTGCCGAGCTGGGCTGGCATCTCCCCACACACACCCCATGTCAGGAGTTAAGTGCTGGTGTCTCATCTCTATTCAATTATGTTTTATTTTCAATAGGAGAGGCATCTCTCTGGAGGGAAAGCATTCCTGCTGCCATCGAGATTCTAACACCAAGGTAAAGACACCTTCAAAAATACCAACCTTATCGCATATTTATTTCAGGCCTGGCAAGAAAGCGTGACAGGTGACCCACATTATTACGGAGGCTTTTGTGCCTGTGTAAGTGAAAGGTGCTCCTGCCTATAAATTCACCATGCATGGGACTAGAGGGGGCTTCCGTCAGAGCAGATTCACAGCATCACCAAGAAATCCTGGGTAGCAGGCAGAGGGGCTGAACTCAACCAAGACCGCGAGGGTCAAAGCAGCAGCCACGCCGCCTCCTGCATGCTTTTGTGCTTTTGTTGGTCCATTCATCCAGGCGTGCGCACTGGCTGGACTGCCGTGTGCTGACTTGTAGGGAGAGGAAGCAGACGCTGCCCTTGGGCCACAAGTCAGGTATCCGTGGCATTTCCATTGAGTGACCTTTATCCATGGAGCACCCCAGCTGGCTCTTCCTACCCAGGGGTCCTTCCATGGGGCGTTCTGTCTTTGGGGTTCCCAAGTTTGGGGGTGTGGGGGACGTGGTGACAATGAGCTTTAGAGTGGCAGCGCCACTACAAACACTCTCAGACTGTCACTGTTTCCATTCCCAGTACAGGGCCAGGCTCTAGCTGGGGCATGTGGTGGTGCTAAGATGTCCCGGTTTTATGTTGGCTACTGCACAGTTCCCAGGAGGCAACTGTCCCACACTGGCCCTGATTGTCTGTAGTCCAGACTGGCCGATGGCCGGTCCTGGCACATGCGCACAGCAGAGGCCAGCTCAGCAGAAGGGGGAAGGGTCAGGTGGGCCCTCAACAGCGCAAACCCTGTCCCATCTCAGAGTGGGGCGTGGCAGGGCCTTCCAGGCAGTTCTAGGAGACAGGACCACAAAGCTGGAGACAGCAATCCCAGCTAGGGCCGCCCTGGTCAGCCCAGAGCTGACCACCCACAGGCCCCGGCAGACAGAAACCCCAAGTGCCAGAAAGGAGCTGAGTGAGCAGAAGTGAAATCCGGCGCTGAGGCCTGAGGCCGCCTGTGGCTGAGCCTGGCACGCCCGTCCCTCATCCCGTTTGGAAGGGAGCCCCCGGGGCTCCTGGCCTATGAGCGGCCAGGCTGACCTCAGCGCAGGCCACCAGGTCGGGGCTGAGCAGAGACCGCAGCCATGGCCTCAATCCCGTGGGTCCACATGGCGCTTCTTCTCGGACAGACTCAGTGGGTAGACTGAGGCAGCAATTCTACAGTCACAGGATTCAAGGTTGTGGATGAAGTGGTGCTGTGCTCCAGTCCTAGTTACTGACCTTGGTAGTTTGTTGGCCTAGTGAAGCCTACTGCAGTTTCTACATCTTTGAGTGCAGCCTCAAGAAGCTCTCCCTCCCCTCTTACCCCCTCCCCCGTTGGGGCCAGCCTGGAAGTGGGCGGTGTGCAATGGACTCCCCACAACTATGGTGTAAGCACTTACAGACTGGGTTCACTGGGGGAAGTAAAAACGAATGGGCATTTCCTCTGCTCTGTTGACCCAAACCGTGCAACAGCTGAAACACCTCCAAAACGAATGTCAGGGTCAGGAGGACCAGGCGGGAGGGGCCCGCTTTGGAGTGTTCTAGAAATCATGAAAGGCCGCCGTACCCAGCGCTGTGCAGGGATGTGGATCAAAGGTCCCGTTCTGCCCGCAGTACGGTGCTCTGGGGACGTCATTACCTGGGGCTCAGTCACTCGTTACCGTTCTGGGTTGTTTATACCGACGACTTTATTGGATCTGCGTGCATGTCCCAGGAAATGGCTTTTGTTTCTCCAGGCAGAGCAACAAAATCAGATGATGGAATAACATAATAATAATCATGATAATTAACCCCTTTCATCAAGAGAACTAAGAACACATAGTTAAGGGCCACATAGTATAGCAATAATATTTGGGGCTGGAAGAATGATTTCCATCACGGCGGTCAGACAAGAGGACCAGATCTTCCTTCTAATTGATGCTGTGCCGGGCTCGGAGCCTGCTGGTGGGCAGCACGGAGCGTTAATTAGGCGGCGCTCAGCGGACTCCAGCTCCGGCACACACGAGCACCTTCATCCCAAGCCGCGGCCGATTCCCGCACCGCCCTTCCTGGTAGACATTATTACCTTTGTGATGAGTCCAATAGATTTTCTGCAGGCATTAACTTTTTTTAGTAAACAGACCCAAATTAACAGCTCCTTATGACATTTCACTCCAGGGATCAAATCCAAAGCATGCTTCTAATGAACGGTGTTGTTGTTGAGAGGCAGGTGAGACACATGTCTCAGTCCCTGTCCCACCCCTGCTCCGTGCGTCCGTCCCTCCAGTGGAGAGCGCCATCACCTTCAGGGGCAGAAGGCAGACGTGTGCTAATTTTCCATAATTCAAGGAAACCAGGTCTAGTTGTGAACCTCCCCTGCACAGAGCTCCCCCCTCCTCTGCAGGAATGCACTGCACAGAAACAAACACGATCTGCTGGAGCTAATGTCAGCAGCAGCAGCAGCGTCCACAGGACCTGGCGCAGGAAAGTGGCCCCAGTGTGGCTCCTGGGACTGGGCAGGTGTTGGGGGAGCTGCTGTCACCGCTGAGTCACCTGGCTGGCGGCAGCCTTGTGGTACTGTGCATGCAGATGGCGTCACAGTGGTTCAAGGGTGAAAGGGTCAGGGGAGGGCGTGGGCCGCCGTGGGCGTGAGCCTGGGCGCACACCCTCTCCCCATGGTGTAGCCTGGAGATGAAATGCACCCTGCCAGCTCCGGGGAAAGCTCCCCATCCATCTGCGTGGCAGCCGGCTTTCGGACTCCAGTAAATCTGGAAGAATCCCCGGAGCTAGGTTTGGAACTGAGTGCGTAAGGGCGTCCGTGCTGTGGTTCTTGTCTCCCTGCATTTCTTCCTTCTTGGTGGACAGGCAGGTGACTTCCATGTCCCTGGGCTGCGGGTTCCGTGGTGGTGGAGGAATGGCTTCCGGTTACACAGAGTTCCTTTGGCAGCTCACTGGGGTCTCTTCCTCCTGAGAGCTTCATTACCGTGACAATACAGGGACACAGCAAAGGCAGAGGAGGGCCACAGGCTTTGGAGGCGGAGAGGAAAGGGAAGGTTGGGCAGAGGAGCAGCAGGGCCTGTGGTTCTGTCAAGATGAGGGCTCGGGTACCTCGAGGCCTGAGACCCACAGGGCGTGAGGCTGTGATGCGGGGCAAACGGTCAGCTGGCCAGGGGCAGTCGCCGGGCTCCCCCTCAGGGACAGGCTGAGCTTGAGGCCCTGGAAGACGGGGAGCCAGCGTGGAGCAAGAGCCTCTGGAGGAGGTGGGCGGCGGGGGGCGGGGGAGGGGCGAGGGGCAGTGGGGTCTGTGCCGTGTTTCTCTGAGTAAAGGATGCCCTCCCTGCATCCACACTCACAGTCCTCCTGTGGTTCATCCTGCAGTAGGTCCTGAAGGTCGTCATATTTTGAGGACTCAAGTGTTTCTCTAGTGGATCATTCCCTGGATGAACACAACCATCAGTAATTCACGAGTGCTCCAAATGTCTGCCACTGGAAATCGAAATGTACAAAACTTTCCTCCACACTGTTTCCCCAAATTCTACTTCACCCTCATTTCCCCCATCCTGATGATGATGGCTCCCTCTTTTCCGTTGCTCAAGCCAAAAGTATTGCTGTAGTCACCTTGACTCATCCTCTTGTTCGTTCTCCACATCCAACGCTGGCTCTCCTTTGAGGTATATTCACAATTTAACTATTTCTCTTTTCCTCTGTTATCGCTTCACTATCATCATGCAGCCTCTTATATATCTTCCTGTACTTCCTACACCTGCCTCCCCCTGCGGGGATATCCTTACGCCACAGTGAGGGTAATGCTGTAATCTAGGACAATTCATTGCCTCTGTTCTGCTGAAATACCCACATCTTTGATTTAGAGTAAAGTCTCCGTTCCATCAGAAGCCTCTGGGCCTCTGGTGACCTGTCTCGGGGACCTGTCTGAGTCTCATATCCGTTTCATTCCTTTCCCTGGCTGTCTTTCATCTTAGCCACACTGACTTCCCCTGATGCTTGTTTCACACACCAGAAACCTTCCTGTCTGAGGCCACTGTGGGCTGAAGAAGGCAGGAGGCCTTGGGGCCATGCTCCCGGGTGGGCTCGTGAGGGCAGGCCCGCTCGGTGGGATCAGTGCCCTTGAAGACAACAGAGACATGGTTCTCCATGTGCTTCCGCCAGGCAAACACACTGACATAGCAGCAGAGATGGGGACTAGGAGCCAGTTCCACCCGATGGAGGCATTCTGGCCTCCAGCACTGTGAGACACTCACAGCTGATGCCCCTGGTCTGCGTTGTGTGTTATGGAGCAGGGGTGGTGGTCACGGTGCGGCCCCTGCCCCCACAATCACACAGCGCAGCCCCTCCCCCCAACCACAGTGCAGCCCCTCCCCCAGTCACACAGCGCAGCCCCTCCCCCCAACCACAGCGCAGCCCCTCCCACATGATCACACAGCGCAGCCCCTCCCCCAGTCACACAGCCCAGCCCCTCCCACATGATCACACAGCGCAGCCCCTCCCCCCATGATCACACAGCGCAGCCCCTCCCACATGATCACACAGCGCAGCCCCTCCCCCCAGTCACACAGCTCACCCTCCCCCCATCCATGATCACACAGCGCAGCCCCTCCCCCCATGATCACACAGCGCAGCCCCTCCCCCATGATCACACAGCGCAGCCCCTCACCCCAGTCACACAGCTCACCCTCCCCCCATGTCTGGTATTCTCACTTTCTTTTCTCAAACATGTTTTCTTTTGACTTGCAAAGCTATTCCGTTGTTTGTAAATGTACTGCAGTTATTATATTATTTATTGTATATGGTTTTACGAAGTTCTTATCATTTATTTTCTTTTCTACTAGAAAGAACATGGTGTTGGCGATCACGTTCCGTTTGTTCGGCAGAGCCCGGGACTGTCTGATGCATGGTAGACCTCGGGCAAGGGTGTGTTCAATAAGTAATGGGGAGGAGGGGGTGTGCTCAGGGTGCCTGGAGCCGCGGATCAGCAAGACCCAAATGAGCCCGCACAGCTCCAAGTTCGTGGGTGCTAGTACAGGAGCATTTATTTTTTCTGAAGGGAATCTGCATGGTACCGAATTTCTCAACAGGAACATGGAAAGCAAGAATTAATCATGTCTTAACGTTTCGATGGAGAAAAGAGGAATGTTTCCAGCCCAGTACGTGATGCTCAGCCCAACTTCCAGAGACATGGGAGGCAGCAGAAGCCAGCACTGGCCCTGGCCTGCGCACTGTTGGGAGGGAGAGCCTGGAACAGGTCACCGGACAAAGCATAGCCGTACGCCACGCGGTCTTCTGGCTTCGTCCTGCAGGAGATGGGAAAGGTGGCCTTCCGGGCTCACCGGGGTGTGGGCAGTGGCAGGCCTTGGCCTGCAGCTCAGCTGGCTCAGGTGGGGAGGGTGGACAAAGGGCCAGCGCACCCAAGGCCCAGGAGCCCACGGGCTGCCGCCGAGCTCACCCACTGCACTCCGAGGGAGAACCGGGCTTCTGTGGGCTACATGAGAGACAGGTGAGCCACGGACATATGACAAATGAAAGGACAGGTGTGAACGAGACTGTGATTAGTCCTGAGGCAAACAAACAAAAGTTCATCACAGGGAAGGTGCTCCTGGTGTGTTGGGTATTCCAGGCATGAGCCTGACTTCCATATTCATGATGACATAAATATGTAATATTAATCTGCCACAAAATAATATAGCACCGTTAGGAGGAGGGGGAGGGGGGAGATGTCAGGAGAGAAATCTCAGATAAAATTAAGCATTTTTCATAGAGATGGCTTTTCTCCTGTGCTTCCCAATCTGGTACCTTTGCACACCCAATCGCTTTCTCCTGTCTTTCCCAATAGCTCCATATTCCACTGATTGTCTGGGCCTAGACCCTGGGATTATCTTCATTACCCCATCTGTGTACACTCAGTTTCCTCTGGTTTGGTCCTTCAAGCTCAGATTCAATATCATCTCTGGCCCCTTGTAAACAGAACCTCTCTCCTTCCTTCTCTCCCTTCTGAAGCTGTCATGGCTTTTGCTCCATGTGTCCTACGGTCTTGCTTATCTAAAATGATCCTTGTCTCTGGAGGTGACCTTCCTCAGCCCCGGTCAGTAAGTTCTTCAGAGGCAGCGTGAGCCTCTAGAACACATCTGCCTGAAATGCTAAGGAAACTGTGCTGCTCCTGGATGCAGATCAGGTGGGGGCAGGCCTGGGGGGGGGGGGGGGGCGGAGGGGGGGACAGGACTCAGACATGAGGTCTCTACCACGTGAATGGATTAATTCTGTGACAACAGTGTTGGTGAAGGGACTTCCCACAGCTCTCTCCTTGCATGGACCTCAGTCGACCCCCATCCTGGAAGCTGAGAGCATCCTCTCCAGACAGCTCCACCAGCCCCCAGGCCCCACGTCAGCCAGGCTCCCATTGGCTGCCTGATCAAACCCCGGCCCTTGTCCTGCTGCTTTAAGCAGCACAACGTATTTCCCATGTTTGCTCTTTTTTGGGGGGTGGGTAATTAAGAAGTGTTAAAATACACGATTACTGTTTTATACAGATTGATTCCTTCCCCAATTTATGTATTTTAGGTGTATTTATTAAGTGTAAATGAGTTTAGAAATAGTATATCATTAGCATAAATTAAGTCTGCTACAGTTTGTATAATGTACATTTCCTTCCCAGTATTTGGGTTTGGATTTCAGGCTTCCCACTCACTCGGTGTGCTTGCTCAGCCAGCACCCTACCACCTGAGCTGGGCCTCCAGACCAGCTTTTTGTTGGTTATTGTGGGGGTGGATTCTTGTTGACTTTTCTGATTTGGCTGACCTCAAACTGTGATCCTCAGATCTCAGCCTCCTGGGTAGGTAAGATTACAGGTGTGAACTGCTGGTGCCTGGATTTGTTTTGTGTGTTTTTGTCTTTAACAATCCTTTTCACTCAGTGTAGACTTTTCACACACTCGCCCTCCTTTCAGTTCACAGTGCCCGGTGTAGTTTTCCCCTTTGTGTCAGTTATATCCAGCTGCATAACAACTATCCCCAAACTCCAACGTTTCCACAATTGCCACTTTTTGTTCCATCAGATGTGGTCCAGGTACACGGCTCGCAAGGCTGCGAATGAGGCCCAGGCCCTGTATCATCCCATCTGCTGTCCCAGGACTGCTGCTCACACTTGGCCGCGTGCTCTGCAGGCTGGGGCTGGCCGCTTGCTGCTTCTTAGCCTCATTCTTGTAGACGTGGCCAGTCTGTAGGACACCAGGCTTCCTCGGAGTGAGTGATGGGAAGTGAGTGCCTGGTGTCAGGAGCGTGTCCTGTCAGTCATGCTGTCCAGGTCATCTGAACCAGAGCCCAGGAGAAGCCAGTGGCGAGGGGCTGACTGACCCTCACGAGGGCCGAGGGGTCCTGGGGCCCCGGGAGTTGGCTTTGGGAACCCTGCTGCCCTGTGACTTTCACACTCTTCATCTTCATTTTCAGAGGTGTCTTATAACTCACAGGAGGACTAGTTTTCATGTCGTCTCTTTAAAAAAGTCTTAATCCTAACTGTGATGTCTATTTGCTATTCTTGATCGTTGTCCCATTTCTACTATGGAGCACACCAGAACACTCTAGATTATTTAGTTAAATTTTAAATGTTTAAAAATTTACTCGTACTTACCATTTTATTTTCCCCGAGGCTTGCTGGGATACCTCGTAAGTAAATGAGCTCTATTCAGTTCTCCTAATTGAAATCAAGGGTAAAATATTTTTTCCCTGGGTGAAACATAGCATCCAGAAGTGCAAATCTCTGATGATTTGCTCAATTAAGTTGCTACATCCACCACAGCAGCTGGGGAGAGCAGCATCTCGAACATGAGCTTTAAATGTCCCCCAGCCCTCACCTGTGCTTCCGGCTCCAGCCAGACAGAGGAGAGGACTGGCGAGTCCCAAAGCAGAGGCCATGTGCTGCCAATCTCCGCTGACCACCCTCATCCGTGGTGGGGTAACATCGACTGGGCAGGGACTCTTCTTTCTTAATGGTCACTTCTCAAATGGAGAAGTGTGAGGAGGTGTTCAGAGGAGACTCATGTAGATAAGAACATTAGCCCCAGAGGGAAGAGACCAGCCCTCCCAAAGGGTGTGAGGCGTGTAAATGTCTTCAGCCAGCCAGGGCGGAGGCCGGGGGTCCCCGTGCCAGGGCGGGAAGCCGTCCCCATGACAGACACCAGCACAGTGCTCAAACCAAACCAGGTACAAGCTAGGGAGCGTGATCTCAGCTGCTCCATTATAAGAAAGTAGAGTTCAATGGCCGCCACCTGATGACCCCTCAGAGTCCAGAGACAGAAGCTGCTACCGTGGACTTCAGCCCTCAGGGGGAGGAGGCCGCATGCTCAGGAAGGACTACTTGCTACTGAGGTAAATTAGAAGGGTCTAACATATGGAAGTCTCTTCCAGTTTGTCTACTTTTCTATTCTCTTTCTTTCTTTGTGGAAGGAAAAGATATTACAACTTCTCATTGTGTCACCAAGAGGTGATTTTGAGTGATGATTGAATGGCGATCCCAGGGTAATCATTTTGTCCATGCAAGAACGCAGAAAGCCTTTCCACCTTCCGATGTGTTTCCATCGTAGATTTATTTCTTCAAGGTCTAGCCTCTGGGACTAATGTTCTTATCTACCATTACTGTTGTTTAAAATCTTTACTTTTTGTTTAGATTCATTCCTAGTTTCTCGCTCTCTCACTCACTCGCTTTCTCTTATGATTTTTTTGCAGCAATTGTGAATGGAGTTGCTATTTTCCTGATCTCCCTCTCATCTTGTTCACTGATTCTGTATAGAAAAACTATGGGTTTTTTTGCATTGGTTTTGTATCCTGTTATGTTGTTGAAGGTCTTTATCAACTGTAGACGTTTTGAGATGAGATCTTTAAGATCTTTTTGGTAGAAGATCATATCATCTGCCAATAGGATGATTTGGCTTCTTGTGCAGCTATTTGGACCCCTTATTTCTTTCTCTTGTCTTATTGCTGTGGCTAGAAATTCCAGGGCTATGTCGAAAAGGAGTGGAGTGGACACATTTGTTGTTCCTGCTGTTAGAGCAAACGGTTTGAGTTTTTCCCCATTTGGTTTGATATTGGCTACAGGGTTCTCATTTATATGTTTTTGTGGTGTTAAGGTAAATTCCACCTACTTCTAATTTCTTCATAGCATGTAAGATAATAGAACATAGACATTTGTCCAAGGCTTTTACTGTATCTTTTAGATGAGTTCTTGTCTCAATTCTGTTTTGGTGGTGTTTTACATTTACCGATTCCTTAATAGCACACTAACTTTCCACACCTCAAATGAAACCAGCCTTAACACAATGTACAATGTTATTGATTACTTGCTGAATTCTTGTAGTGTGTACTTCATTGAGAAACTATACATCTATGTTCATCAAAGTGATTGGTCTATAGTTCTCATTTATATTGTAACCCTATCCATTATTTAGTGGAAATCTAGCTTCTAGAATGAGTTTTGTAGTATTTCCTCCCTTTGTATATCAGGGAAAAGTTTGAGAAGCATTGATGCTAGCTCTTTTATAAAGGACCTGTAGATTTCAGCTATGAATTCATCAAATCCTGAGCTTCTCTTTGTTGGAGGTTCTTTATTATTGCTTCTTTATTATAGATCTTTATAAATGGCTTATAGCTCTTGGCTCAATCTTGGTAGGTTAAAGTTACCTAGATTTGAGGCATTTTTTAGAAATCAGATTTCCCAGTCTGAGTAAAGGAATTGCAAACATTCCCTCACAGTCTTCTCAACTTCCCTTGTGATTCTTTCACCTCCAATTACATTCAGCTGAGTCATTTCCCTTCTCATTTTAGTTAGTCTGGCTGTTTATCATTTTTGAAGATCCAAATTCTTGTTTCAATGACTTTTGCATCTTTGGTCTCTGTTTCATTGATTCCTGCCCTCATTTTTGTTCTTTCTTTGCATCTCCAGTTTTGGGGTTTAGCTAGCTGCCTTTTGGTTAGGGTCTGGCCCTCCAGGTGGTGTGCACGCTGCTCGCTGCAGGCAGAAATCCTGGGGCTGGAGCGTCACCGTGCTGGAAGGCCAGGAGCTGAGCCTCCGGCAGCAGTCACTCACGGAGGAACTGGAAGCGTAGTTCTTTCTCCACTGGCCTCGTGGGCTTCTCCTGTGGAGCCTGAGCTGGTCTTCCTTCTGTGATAGCTGGTGTGCTGCGCCTGCACAAAAGGGCTTGTGTGCCACTCCTCTGTGCCCAGTCACAGACACTGGCTTGTTCCTGAACTAGCCTTTGTCCACACTTGAGTTTGCCATTCCCCTCGAACCCAGGGTAGGTCTCCACAGGAAAAGCATGGGGAAGAGAAAGATAGGAAAATAGAAAGAATAGACAGATCCCCAACCGGAAGCCGGTGTAAGAGCAGGAAAAACTCCAGCCAACCAGGGATCCAGGAGAGACCTTGGCCTTGGCGGTGGAGGCACAGCTCACCCTGAATTCCATCTACGTAACGGCTGTTATTTCTTTCTTCTTTCTTTTACAGGCTTCATATTTAAGAGTTTTTATACTGTTGATTTTTTTTAACTGGACCCTCAGTTAAGCTGTGCTTTCTTTTGGTTAATGGAGACAAAAGACCAAGGGTGACTGTCAGCAATCCACGCTTTCTCCTTCCCCAGTCCCACACTGATAATTCCATCTCCTCCCTCGATTTTCAAAAGGTAGAACTTCCCGTTCATCTGCCATCTGGCTCATACTTCCTTCCCAGCCCGCTGTTTCTCCTAATTCCTCCCAGTGAGGGTCAGCAACTGGGGAGAGTTTGCTGACTGGCTGTCCTCATGGAGAACAGAGTTTCTCCCTGGGGATCACCTGTGTTCACTCCCTGTGTCCATCCTTCGCTTCAGATCTTGGCACTCTGAGGCCTCCTATTCATTCATCACCCCTTTTTCTCAGTCCTCAGCCTCCTTTCCCCCATGGCTTTCCCGCTGCCTGAGGGTGAGGCTTCTTGTCACTAACAGGTCCTCCCCTGGGCTCTGGATGGCCAGGAGGTAGTTTTCAGGAGCCCTTTCAAGGCTGTTGACTGTTTGGTTTTTTAATTCATAGAAGACAGTCCTGTCCCCTCTCAGTCTTCCTCTGACTTCTCTGTGGTAAGCACCCTTCCCTGGGTTCTTGGTCCTGGTGGGGGTCTCACACTCTGGGCAGGCGGGCTCTGTGCCCAGGTCCTTCTGAGGTCAGGGTGTCGGGGCTGGTCCCCTGAGCTGGTCCCCTGGGCTGGTCCTGGGCTTCTGCACAGGCTGAGTTCGGCCCTTGGGGCTGGGGAATCTGTGATTACCACCCAGCCCAGCAGCCTTCATGAATGCTGCAGGGTCTCATGCCAGCCGTCAAACTTGTAGCCCACACCACATATCTTTAGCCTCTGCCCTTGTACTGAAGCCAGACCAGAGTCATCTTGAGCCCAGCCCACGGTTGTGTGGCCTGAAAGTGGCATAAGGAAGAAATCCACAGGGGCACCGTGAGTCTCTCCTGGGCTACCAGCCTGCCTTCCTCGTGTCCTAGCCTGATCATGGTGTTGGGTTCGAGGGTAGCTGGGTCACAGCTTTTCCCTGCTGCCCTGACTCAGACTCCAGGCTCTCCAGGGAGGTCCTTGGAAGGAAGAAAGGTGGCTCAATCCATAGATTCCTCTTGATCATTCTTAGTTTATTTCAGAAGCTTTGTCTGCTCTCCTGACAGCTCCATCTCTTGGCATAAGCTTCTGCCGAGGGTTGATTTGGTTGTGAAGAGTCTCATTTCCCTGTTTCCCTCAGAGCTGGAATTACCGTTTGGGCTCATAATGTTTTCACCATGCTCTGGATGTGGCAGTGATGTGTTTTAACAGGAGGGGGTCAACCGTCACCCTTTCTAAGGCTGTTTGCCTGCACCCAATTTCAGGAAGACCTTGTCTGATGCCTTCTGCAGCTCCTTTGCTTTTCTTCCTTACTGTTTTTCCTCCCTAAGTTCAGATGTCAGTAATAAGTCTGGAAACGTTTGCTGGACACGACAGGGTCGCTTTTCATGACGGTTTTTCCCTCTGGGTCTCTGATGATCTAGCCGTAGTTCAGGCTTCCCTCCCCGCTGCGAATGACGTGTGCATCTACTTCTGCAGTTGCTTTCCTGGTCCCCTGTTCTTATCTGAACCTGCACAGCAATCCCCGGCGGTGGCGGCTTTGTAACAGGTTTGACATATGCTCCAGTAAAGTTTTCAGTTTTGTTCATTTTCTTGGCTATTTCCTTAGCTATTTTTGGCCTTTTGTGTTTTCAGAAAAACCTTGGCAATTTCCATAGAAAAATCTGTAGGGATTCATTTTGGGATTGCACTGAATATAGACATCAACTCGGGAAGAAGTGACATTTTCCAGTGAGTCACTCTGTGCCCCCGCGGGGGACATTTTTCCATCTATGCAAGTCTTCTTCAGTTTCTCAGAGTGACATTGTCTAAATCCCAGGCCGAGGCTCCGTCAACCTTCTCTGGATTCATCTCTGCTTAATTGCCTTTTGGTGTGACTGTAGTTAGCAGCTTTGTAAAAGTTGGTTTTCTGTTTCATTCTAGATGGCAAGGGAGTTAAAACCTTAGGTCATATGACCTAAATCATATGACTTTGCCTAACTCATGGATCAATTCCCTACTTTCTTTTCTGTAGCCACATTGAACTTTTTACGTCTCCAGTGACTCTGGTCCTGCCTTTCCTGCCTTCTGCTTCTTCATTTTTTTATCACCTCCTTCACTGACTGAACACGGCCTTGCGCACCATGTTAAATCAAAGTCTGAATCATGAGTTTAACAAGGGATATTTTGTTTTGCATGCGAAGCTTTGGATAATTAACTTTTAAAGGTGAAATTTGTGGTAGGTGTCTTTCTAGAAATGTTTATGGAAAGAACAAAGCTACAATCCAGCCCTTCATTGCCTAGAGTTTTAGCCTGGATGTTACTGAAATTAGCTGATTTGTGTGTGTTGTTGTTATTGTCTTGTTTCTATTCTTGTATGACTTTAAGCAAGTTGGTAACTTGTCTATTTATTTCTCTAATCTAACAGATAATACTGATTAATTTCCAAATATTCATTCTTTGCATTACTGATCTATACAGAACTCGGTCATAATGTATGAATCTTGTTCCTTACTACTGAATTGTCATGTTTTATATCATTTGTCTTGAGTCTGTACCCATGATAATGAAAAAGATATATATCCAGACATTGTCTTCTAATGCCTTTATTAACTCTGTATAAAAACAACGGGCAGTACTCATAGTGTGTGGTAGGTATCATATTGCTCTCTCTTTTTTATGTTGGAAAGACTTTATGTAGGAATATTTCTATTCTCCCTCTTTATTTGGGAGAACTCCCTTGTGAGTTTGTTGAATTTGAACATTTTTGTCTTTCTGTTTCTATTTGGAGAGGTGAGCATGGGAGGTTTGTTATGCAAACAGGTGAGCTTTCCTCCCTGATCGTGAGCTACTAAGATTTTTAAGCTGTTCATGGACATATCTAGAAGACATTGTTTAAAGAAAATTTTCTCATTTCATTCAAAATGTCTTATTTATCATTACAAAATAGTACATGAGGTTCTTGTACTCTTTTACTCTCATAAGGGCCTATAGTAAATTTCCTTTTGTAGTTCTTGGTAAATTTAGTAAGCCTTGGCCAAATATTTGGTAATTTTATAAAATTTCAGCCCTATTACTTTCCTTTAATGTTTTATTTACTTCTACTTAATTGTTTATCAATTCCTGTCTTCACTTACTTCTACCTTCTTTGGCTGTGATTTGTTCTTTTGTAAGATTCTTAAGATGTAAAGTTAGATCATTGATCCTATTTCTTTTTTTTTCTTTTCTTTTTGTTGCTCATGGGGCTTGAACTCAGGGTCTGGACACTTTCATTCAAGGCTAGCGCTCTACCATGTTGAGCCATAGCTCCATTTATTTTTTCTTATGTCTGCATTTAAGGTGGTTAATTTCCCTCTCTTAGCTTGATAATTACATACTCTGTAATATTTCTTCAGAGGTTGACTATAGAGATTATAAATGTGCCTTAGAATTATCCCCCTGCCCCACAAACATCTCCTATACTGACTCAATAATGTTAGAAGCTCTGAGACCATTTTTGTATCAATTACTCACTCCCGACTTTTGCATTATTATCCATATACATTTTAATCACATATTATAAATGTAAATATAATTTCTACAGGGCATTGTATTATTTGTGAAATTAAATTCATAGTTATAGTCACATTTCACCCTTGGCTCTGCTGTTCATGCCTTTTTGCATTTGCTTACATTTTACTGTTCTTTTGACAATTGTTCTATTTATCATCTGAGATGGTATTCTCACACTGGTCTCTGGGTTAACAAGAGGGTGGGCTCAGAGCCCTCAGTGGGCTGCCCGGCGGGGGCTGAAGGGCCTTGGCTGGGTCTTCCCTCCCTCTGGGTGTCATTCAGATGGTCTCTGCCCCTCCTGGTGGTTCTCCTCTGATGTCGGTTGCCCAGGTTTTCTGTTTTGGGTTACTACATTAAAAATAACCTGCATCCCTGTCGACTTTTAGTGTGGGGGATGTTTTGTCCCATGTCACTCATTCCCAACTTTGCTTCTGCCTCCCTCCCCATGCCCTGTCCTGTCCACTGCTGCCCCACCTCCCACCCCTTCTCAAAGTCTGCATCCAGCCCCTGAGCTCTCCCTTCTCACCCTCCCCTCAGCCCTCCCCCCAGGAGGCAGGGCTGAGCACAGCAGTCCCAGCACCTGGGCCTCCATCTACCTAACCCGTGCAGGTCCCGCCGCAACACACGCAGGGCCGTCTGCCTCCGGCTGTTCCCGTGTTCTCCGCCTCACCACGCACCTGCCTTCTTGCTCATGCTGATGCACGGGAGTGTGTGCAGAGCATGTGAAGACTGCAGTGGCTGCAGCTTCCCCATCCCATGGAGGCCATTGGTCTTGGATCCAGGATATTCCAGGAAAAGTGGTATCAGTGCAGAACCTGTACTGATAAATCACTATTTCTCGCACAGTGCAGAGTACCACCTATTTATATAGCATTTACCCTGCACGGGGCATTGTAAGTAATCTAGATGTGGGTTAGAGTGCATGCAGTAGCAGGATTGTGAGTTCCTTGCAAACAACAAAACCACATTGTGCAAGGGTCTTGATCATCCACAGAGTTTAGAATCCTTTGGAGTCTTCTTGAGCAATCTCCAGAGCACTGAGGAGTGCATATGCCCATGCATCAGTTTTTATACCCATGAGGCTTTTGCAACTTACATGTGTGCATACATGCAAAGCACATGCCTGTGACAGGTGTGTAGATGCTTCCTGTGTGTGTGTGCTTCCTGTACGCTCCCAGCCACCCGGTCTCCGGTCTTTCCCCTCTGAGACAAGGCCTTGCTGATGTCTCATCGTCTTCTAGGGGGATGGGTGCTGCTGGGGTGGCTGCTCTTTGGGGGCTCGTTCTGCACTCCACGCTGCTCCCTGCGACTGTTTGCAGCTTGGCCCCTTGTGTTTCCTGTGGGGAGCCGGCGCGAACGCCATGGCAAGGCGCCGCCCACTTCCTTGCAGTTTTGAGGTAACTCCATATTAGGCAGTGCTTGGCGGGACAGTGGGTCCTGGGCTTTGCGCATGCGCGAGCCAGGTAGAGTCCCTAGCCAATCCCGTGGCACCTGGTGACGGCGAAAGGCAGACGACCAATGGGAAAAACGGTTCCTACTCCCTATATAAGCAGCCATGTTTTGTGTACACGCGCTCTCGCGCTCAAGCTCTCCCATCAATTCAAAGGCTCTCCAATAAAGCGTGATCTGAGAAGACTCCTGGTGTGGTGGTCGTTCTTCCTCGCTGGCCGAGAAGGCGTTCGCCGCAGTTTCCCACAGCCCTCTCCTCCATAGTCCTCACACATTCTCTGCTCGAATTGAGGCACTGTCTCCTGTCCTGTGCGATGGGTTTGGCTGAAGCAGTCTGATAGAACTCAGGCTTCACAAGGTGGAGAGGAGCCTGTTCCTGCCAGAGTCTGCTCACATGGAGGGCCCACTCACAAGGGGCCAGACACAGTGACAGACCGGACACAGTGGGCGTTGGCCACCTGAGCCTTGTCTCAGGTGAAGGTGGCAAAGAGGCCAGCTGGATTTATGTCCCCTCTCCTGTCCACGTGGACACTGAGGCTGTAGAGCAGAATGTGAAATGATCCACTGCAGACGGCCTCTTTCCCCTGTCCTCAGCGCACCAGTCCTCCTGGTCTGTGCACTCAGCACAGGCCGGCCTCTCATAGATATTTCCAGAGAAAACCTACCAGTGTTTCTTGCTAGTTGGCTCCTGAGCTCTCTGAGGCTCTTCCATGGCTTCTGATCACTTTATACTGGCTTTGAACATCCGTGCACTGCTCACCTACCGTCCTCTCCACGGTGGTCAAGCTGGAGCCCAACCTGCCCGTGGCGCTGAGGCTTCTGTTTGCATTTGAGGAACAGATTTGGAGAAGGAGCAGAGTCTCCGCATGGCCGGTGGGCCGCAGGCCCATGCCTCAGTGCGGCCAAGCCCCGCTGGCCTGGCCTGGCCACTGCTGTCAGGCCATCGACGGGGAGGTAGCCACGCGCAACCTCAGCTCACCGACCCCCTGCCTGCATCCCCTTCCAGGCCACTCTGCCTGAGCAGTCACAGCCTCACATCACAGCGCTGTAGCCTGTGCGACAGATCTTTATTTTCTTAGTTATAAGCTCGGGAAGTCCCTGGCTGAGGGGTTCACGACAGGTTTCTTCCGAAGGCTGGAGGAAGAGTCTGGTCCAGGCTTGAGTCTCCTCCAGTGGCCTCCTTCTCCCTGGGCCTCCCCCCCTCTCCTCCTCCTCCCCTTCCCCCTCCCCCTCCTCCCCCTCCTCCCCTCCTCCTCC
>NW_012267303.1:1917814-1938654 GCF_000151885.1 Dipodomys ordii
TCCCCCTCTCCTCCTCCTCTTCCCCCGCACGTGTGCCCACTCCTGTGTGCCCCTCTGTCCACACTCACACATGTCAGAAGGACACCAGAGGCGCTGGACACAGAGCTCACCATAAAGAGCTGGTTTGCTGACCTCTGCTAACCCCCTGCTTCCAATTGTCCTCTGGGGGCAAGAACTCTGGCATTCAGGGGAAGTACATAACTCAGCCCACACCACCTACACCCTCAGCCTCTGCTTCACGCTCTGCCTTGCCTTTGGCTTTCCTTCTGCACATAAAACCCTTTCCCGCCTAGGCCTTTTGTGATGCCTAGAGTCAGCCCTCTCCCAGTCCCCCCTCCTCCGCCATGGACGCTCTCTGTGTGGTGTGATCACGATCACACTGATCACACTGTCACGGGTGGAGTCCCGTGCCCTCTCTGGCCTGGCCCTTGCTGCTCTGCCCTCACTGCCCTCCCAACCCTTCGCACACTCACAGATCCCTGGGGGTGTCACCCACTAGTCTTGGTGATGCCTGACCGTATCCTGAGGTCTCAGTGCTGCTCTGTCTCCTCCTCCGTGTTTCTCCAGGGCCTCCAATGGAGTCTACACAAAGCACACTCAAAATAGGGACGCACTAGGTGCTTGCATGGGTCATCAGATTAAACTAGGTCACTCATTCGGTGAGTGTCTCAGAAGGCATTGGTTCCTGTCCCTGGGCTGTAAGCACATTAAAGAGGCTCAATATGTGTGCCGCAGCCCCAGGCTGGGGCTGGCACCAGCGCCTTGGAGCTCATCGGATGACCCACCAGTGCCCAGTCAGTTTTTCCCAGAGCTCTCCAGGGAAGCATTTCCTTGAGATACTGCATACTCCATTGTGTGTGTGTATGTGTGTGTGTGTGTGTTCCCCTATGGAACAATGTCAATTAGAAGTCACAGGAGAGTTGACCCTATTCGGTCCTTTATTTCCCTTGGGAAGATGTGTGCCACATTCAGAGAGCCTGGAGGGTACTGGTAGCCGGAGGGGGGCGGGCTGCCTTCCACGCCAGAGGTCACACACCCACGCCAGGCCGGGGAGGAATCACACAGGATGGTGTGCACGGTGCTAGGCAGGTGCAAGAGGAACTCGCGGGGCGGGGGAGGGAGCACCAGCCGGGGTGGGGTGTCAAGCCAGGGACCTCAGCCCCGAGACGCGGTGTGAACGCTGGGGGACAGAAGTGTCCCGCCGGCCAAGCAGAAAAACCTCAAATTCAGGAGCCGGTCATGACATGAGGAATGAGGAAACAGCAGCTGTTTGTGGAAAAAGATGAGTGCAGACTACCAACCAGAGTCCTGCCCAGGCCGCCCATTTGCATTTCAGAAGGGTAATTAGTGACAGAGGAAGTGTTTACAAATATTTCATGTGGAAAATATGACCCCACATTATAACGTTACCGAGCACCGTGTCTGTTTTGATTCAAGGTTGTTCAAGTGATGTATGTGTACAGCCCCGGAGGTCTGCGCACCCACAAATTGTATATGCATATATGTTCCCTCTCTCTCTCTCTCTCTCTATATATATATATCTCAGGTACAAAGCCGGGGGGGGGCACGATTTATTGGGATGACTCGCCTTTCTAACTGACCCTTTAAATTTATTCTGCAGGCTGCCTTGCTTTCCTGCCCGGGGTGAGAACGCAGACAGCACCATGAATTTCTTTGTCACTCTTGGGTAATAAAAGATACTGAGGTCTGTTATTAGAATGGCTGGTCCAGCGTGACGGGGGAGATCTGGCCATGAGTGAAAGGGCCTCGGCCTGGCATCAGCGGTGCTCACCTCCCATCCAGTTACTCAGGAGGCAGAGATAGGAGGCTTGTGGTCCAAGGCCTACCTCCAGGCAAAATACACTATCTGAAACAAACTAAAAGCAAAAGGGGTGAGGGGGAGTGTGTGTCAACTGGGGAGTCCTTGCTTAGCAAGCTTAAGGCCTGGAGTTCAAACCCCAATATCACCACCAGAAAAAAGCACATCAGCTCACTAATTCTGACAAAGCACACTAATTACTAATGTAAGATGTTAACAGTAGGAAAAATAGGCTATATGCATGTGCATATGGATGTGTGAATATATGCACATACACACACGTGTATATTTGCAGATACATGCACACAAATCAGCACATACATGTGTGTTTGCACACACGTGCATATTCCTCTAAGTGTATATATACATGCTTGTACACACATGTATCCATGTATGTCTATATATCCACATGTTTCTCTGTGTATATATAAAAACTTCCCACATAAGTATATGCATGTACAGACATGCACACATGTGTGCACACATGTAGATATACATACATATGGGTGAGGGGAAATGCAGCACACAGGTGCTGGGTCTGCTGGAGGTCACAGATGGTGACTTCAAGACAGACATGCATTCGAAAAGCCCAGCAGCCCATCCAGCTGTGGGTGCATCCAGTCCTGGGTCACTGTACCTTCCCAATGGAGGCTGAGGAGGACAGCTACGGGGCTCAGCGGGGGCGCGTGGGGGTCTCTGTCATGAGTCTGCATCTGGAGAATACATCCAGCTCTGGGGCATGAAGACATCTTGGAAATTAATATTCCTGGTCAGAGGCATGACCGGTGCAGAGGTCATGGGTGAGAGATGCAGTAGAGATGGGTGAGAGGGGGCGGGGTTGGGGGGAGGAGGAGGAGGGTGAGCCCAACCCCCCCCCAACAAAGACAAAGCCTGTTTGGAGTGCTCCGGGGTGTTCTGTGAGAGCAGCCCCAGCTTTCTACTTCTTTCCTGATCTGTAATTTCTTCTTGCACCGTTGCACTGCACAGAGCTCTGGGAAACGAACCCTGAGCCGTGCGGCACCCTGTGTGTCACCGTCCCCTTGTGTGACTGCTCCCTCCCTTTCCCGAGTCAGGCTGGGAATTGTTGATGCACAACAACAAAGAGTCAGTCCATGCATTTATCTCACTTCAGCGATTCAATTTTGACATTATCTAATTTAATTAGGTTTGATCTGACTTGTATTAATTTACTTTAGTTTATGCTTCATTTGTATTTCCTTTCCTTTTATCAGTGTGTTGCGCTGAGTCTCTAGTGTCTTTATTCCATTCATTGATTCTGGAAGTAGAGGCTCTTCTTGGAGTCACACAAAGTGTATCATTTGGCTGGTGTAGGAGATTCCTCCAGCGGCTCAGGTCAGGTTTCCTTCCACAGCAGTGGGGCAGCGGCCTGCTTTCTGATACCTGCCACCTCCCTGGATGAGCGGCCTGACCCACACTCAGCTCCCTGCTCCAGCCCTTCCCTCCTCTGCCCATGATCCTGCTGGTGACAGTTTCAAGTCCTCCTTCACCAGGCCGGGCTTGCTTTCTTGGAGCTGGCTCTGACCCCCTCAAGCCCGTGTTCAGAAGGTGCGTGGCTTGCTCACAGGGACGTGCCCTCCCTGCCTGGCAGACCCTCACCCCACGGGGTCCCACGCTTTAGCTACACTGCAGCATGGGCTCCGTGTGGAAGGCTGGAGGCTGGGCAAAGGGTCCATCCTTGCCGGGAAATGCTGCTCAAAACCCATTTCCACGCCCTCTGTGATTCCAGGTTTCTGTGAATGATGTTCCAGTGGTTCTTATCTGCTCAGGTGATGCAATCACAGCTGGCCATAGTCTGGCCGTCAGCTCCCCATTTGCCAGTCTGGGGGGCCAGCCTGGTGTTCTGACTGGAGAGGAACGAGGTGGATGAACGCAAGCCGGTCCTCTCCTCCGATGTTAGATAAGGGCCCCCAGCGAGCGTGGTACTCACAGACGCCAGGCTGGCTGGCACCGCAGCGCCGTGTACGCAGACTTCATCAGCTTAGCAGATAGGTGAAGAAAACATTTCTTCTTTGGGCCGCATGCCCTCCGGGCTCCCATGGGTCCACCCGACTCTGTGGCCGAGCAGCCACCCCTAGTGACATCTGCGACAGGAGACCCAGGAAGCAGGGCGCCCTCCCCCCCGCCCGCCCCAGAGCAGCACGGCGCTCGTCCCGAGGCCTGCGCCAGAGCCCTGAGGCCGTGGCGTCCATCCTTCCTTCTTCCCACACAGGCCCCCATGCCACCCATCCTCGCCACACCACTCGCGGTCTCCGAAAGCAGACTTGAGGGGCCTGGGATCCGTGCAAGGCCTGACCCACCGCACAGATGAGACTCAGCAGTGCCCGCACCCTGGACCATAACTCCGTCTGTTGCTTGCTGACTTTCTTCAGTCGGGAGATGGAACATGTCTTACTCACGGGTTTCCTGTGCAGGCTAGATGCAGCAGAAAACACAACCCACCGATTCAGCCTGAAAGGCCCAACAAATGGCAGCTCTAACTGTCCCCGCACAACGCCACCCCAGCAGGGCCCTCACAGGGGCCTGCAGTCATTGATTGTTTGATCCTTAAGCCTTTCTCCAAGCTCACTATGGTGCAGGTGCTGCCCTCCCCTCTGCCCTCCCCCACTATCCTCTCCCTCTGCCCTCCCCCCACTGTCCTCCCCTCTGCCTTCCCCACTGCCCCACCTCACTGCCCTCCCCTCTGCCCTCCCCTCTGCCCTCCCCATCTGCCCTCTCCACTGCCCTACCTCACTGCTGTCCCCCACTGCCCTCCCCTCTGCCCTCCCCACTGCCCTCCCCACTGCCCTCCCCTCTGCCCTCCCCCACTGCCCTCCCCTCTGCCCTTCCCCACTGTCCTCCTCTCTGCCCTCCCTTTCTGCCCTCCCCCACTGCCCTCCCCCACTGCCCTCCCCTCTGCCCTCCCCCACTGCCCTCCCCTCTGCCCTCCCCCTCTACTCTCCCTCTCTGCCCTCCCCCACTGCCTTCCCCTCTGCCCTCCCCTCTGCCCTCCCCCACTGCCCTCCCCTCTGCCCTCCCCCTCTACTCTCTCCCTCTGCCCTCCCCGACTGCCCTCTCCCTGCCCTCCCCTCTGCCCTCCCCGACAAAGGCTTCCTCTGCCATGGCGATGCAGTTCTGGAGCCCAGGGCGCCTGGTGTGTGGTGGCATGTGTCAGCTCATCACTCAGAACCGCTCACGGGTGCGCACACAGTGCATGGACAGGTCTTCTATCTGGGAGGGCATGGGGTGGGCATGACACCACACAGGCAGCCTTCTCTTCATGGGATTGGAACATTGGTTCCCAAATATTTACCAACTTCCTTTTGTGTGCCAAGCCAGACAGAAGCCCCGGCTCGGAGATACCGTGTCTGAACCCAGCTCTCCCCGCCGGCCCCCTCACGGGTCTGCTGTCGCTCACAGAGATGGCTGGCTCCGGGGCCCCACACTGAGAAGCTGGACACTACGGATGCAGTAAGAAGCCTCACGTGAGGAGGTTCGTGGCTTCTGGACGCAGGTTGTTAACCACGCAGTAGTTAATAACTACCCCATCTCTTTCCAAAGTGGAGTGGGCATCTGCTCAGTGTCACTGCAAGGACCCGGTGGGGTGACCTTGGACCCCGCTTCTGCTCACACGGAAGGCGGCGCAGATGCCTTGAACCCTGTAGTTGCACTTCAAATGCAGGGAACTTGCATATATGTATATATGTTCGTATATATGGTGTAAAAACTGCAGTTTAGATCAGGAATAGAATCTACCACATGCCTGAAGGTCGTTGTCTGAAACTGAGCAAGTGAGGTCGGCATCAGTCATCACATTCTGTGCAAAAAAGAGCTGGAAGTTTCCAGTCAGCGTTATCCCCAAACCCTTGAGTCAGGAGGAGCTAACTTCCCAAAGCCACAAAAAGAAGGAAACCTCCCTGATGAAACACAACCCAAGCCTGTCCTGTCAGTGGGTGTGAGCGGCCCACTTCAGTAAGACACAATGTAGAAAGCCTGTGTGTGTGTGTGTGTGTGTGTGTGTGTGTCGGGCGGGGGGAGAGAGCACACGTATTACACATACACATCACATACAGAGGACACATGTACACATCACACCCAGTACACATGCACACATCATACACACAGGACCCATACAACACACACATACACAGGATATACACACATCACACATGTGTCAAATGCCCACTGATTTCAGAAACCCACCCCAGAATTGAGCGATTGGGGGAATGTCAGTAGAATCTGGGAAGACACTGGTCCCCTGCCAATTAGGCAATGCTGAGCGGATGATGCCAGCAATGAGCGGAACCTGAAGAAGCACAGAGGTTTACCTTTAGTTACAGTGGACCTGACGGATGATCCTCACTGGCGCCAAGCACGCTTGGAGCAGCAGGACTGGGCATTCTGAAGTGGGTCTGGAGGTGCTGGAGAGCTCTCAAGGGAGAGGCGTCAGGGCTGAAGACCAGGCCGGAGGAGGCAACTCAGATGGAGGCTGTGCTGCACAGCCTCACCTTTCCCCTCACCAGGCTGGCACGAGGCCCTGGCACATGGACGCTGTCCATCTGTGTGGTAGCCAACCACATTTTCAATGTGGAAGACTGTGGCTGAGAATCTGAAGCTTCAATTTTGTTGAGTTTTAACGAATTTAACAGTATTTTAATCAATACATAATAAGCGCACGCCGTGCACATGGGTTAATGCAGTACCACGCAGCTTCTCAGTGCACGTGATTTGTGGTGGAGTCGGGCAGCTCATCCCCACATCCTCAAACACCGGTCGTTTCTTTAGGGCGAAAGTTCAGTTCAGCCTTCCTTCTTCCCCCTCTTTGAAATGTAGGACACAGGACTGTCACAAATTCAAATAACTGTGTGTGACTGTCGACTGCAGTGTAGCACAAAGAAGCTCCAGAAGCGTTAATCAAATGTGCTGAGACTCTGAGAGATTCCCAGGGATTCTAGCTGACAATGGGAAAAATGGAGACACCATCCCGGCGTCCATCTCTGCCTGCCAGAGTTGGGGGAGAGAGTCAGGGCCATGAGACACTTGGCTTCTCTTCACACGTAGTCGGCAGATAACAGCCAAGAGTCAAATACACACACTACCTGCCACTGCAGCCTGTGTGTATAGAACGATGAAGTGGAGGATGGGTACAACAGTTTTTTGATGAATGAATAGTTCTGAGTTTCTGGCTGCTCTTATGGGGAACATAGATCTATCCTTCACATTACGTCTCTCTATCTCCATATGTCTATCTATCTGTCTATATACCATACCATATCTATCTATCTGTATGAAATCAAGTATCTTAGAAATAAATGCTTGATGATTGAGTTGGTCAGGAGTAATTTTTTAATGGGTTTGGGTATTAGGAAGTTGTAATCATGAGACACAAAAACAATAACTGTACTGCAAAAGGCGAACACATAGGATGACCTGAAACACTAGAACTTCTGAACTCCATGAGACTAAAAAGAGGAGTCAAACATGTGGTTCAGTTGAAGAGTGCTTGCCTAGAGATCACTCAAGGCCTTGAATTCAGTCCTCAGATGGAAAAAAGACCCCCAAAATAACCAAAATAAACAAACAAACAAAAAACCTAAATTGGAACCAAGTTGGAAAGCCAGAGGGTGATGGGAAGATATTTCCTGTCTGATATCCAAACATTGTATTAGGCCAAGATATCTTAGACGAAATACAAAGATAACTTTTAAATCATAAAACCGTGCACACTCTTGTTCATCACAACACTATTCACAGTGGCCAAATTACAGAATTGCTTGGGAACCCAACAACAGATGACGGGGTAGAGACGATGTGGCATGCACGTGCGTGCGCACACACACACACACACACACACACACACACACACACGAGTCAAGAAAATTAATGGAACTGGAGATCATCAAGTTAAGTGAATTAAGCCAGGTTCATCAGGACAAATGCTGCTTGTGCTCCTGTTCTCTCTCAGATGTGTAATCTAGACAAAAAGGGTGAGAGGGAAGCAAGGGAGCAATAATGCAACCGAAGGGCATCGTGTGTTGGCATGCAAAGGTCCCAATGAATTTTGCAGGGAAGTTTTAGAGGAAGAGGTTGGGAACTGGGAGAAGAAAGTGGTAGAAGGGTGAGTATGATGGCAGCATAATGCAAGCACGAATTAGTGTATTTTACAATTAATACACACCCACAAAAATAATAAGACAGAACACTACATCAGAAAGGGGAAATTCAACGTGCAGAAAAATCACAAAGGGAACCTCCAAAGAACAACAAACATCAAGCCAGAGTTACTCAACTTGTTATTTATCCAAGAAATACAAACCAAGTCTGCCGGTCAAAGTAGCACATAGCTGGCTGTATTCATCTAATTTTCATTGACTATAACAAAATACCTAGGGCAGGCTGGCTTTATTTATTTTATTGTAAAGATGCTGTACAGAGGAGTTACAGTTACATGAGTAAGGTAATGAGTACATTTCTTGTCTAGCATTGTTACCCCTCCTTTGTTTTTCTCTTACTATTCCTTCCCCAAAGTTGTAAAGTTCATTTCCAATATAGTGTCTTGTGAGTCTCATTATAGTTCAACCTGTATCCTTGTTTCAGCATTTTGTTATTCCCCTTCCCCTCCTCAAATTAGATAAATGTATATATAAGCAAGGCACCAAAATCAAATACAGTGACAAGCTCCCCTACGATCCAACAATCCAGATCCTGGGCATTTACCCAAACAATCACAAACAAGGCCACACTAAAGCTACCAGCACAACTATGTTTATCACAGCATTACTCACCATAGCTAAGATATGGAACCAACCAGATGCCCCTTAGTAGATGAATGGATCAAGAAAATTATATATATATATATATATATATATGTATGTATATATATACATATATACATACATATATATATATACATATATATATACACACACATATATATAGGCTTTATATGCCTCCATCAGAAAGAATGGCATTGCCCTTTTTGTTAGGAAATGGAAAGACTTGGAAAAAATGATATTAAGTGAAGTAAGCCAGGCCCAAGGAAACATAAGCCCCATGGTTTTCCTTATTTTCAATAACTTAGTACACGTCTAGGACAAGCAGAAGAGGTCAAAAGCTATGTACATAAGACCAGACAAGCTGATGCTAAGCAAAATGAACCCCAGATAGGTATACAGAGGTTTTTCTTTGTTTTTGTTGTTTTTAACGTACTGTGTGATTTTTTTTTTGTTTCTTTTGTGTGCTCTTCCTCCTACGGATTTATTTTTAAAAGGTTATTTGGGTCAAAATTGTAGGGAGTCCAAGAGCATGGTGCTGGCCACATCCCATCCTTGGAGAGGATCCTAATGGCCGGGCCAACCACAGTGAGGAAGAAGAAGAACCTGCAAGAGGAAGGCAGGAAGACCAGAGTCCACGTCCCTCTGAGGGCACGGCTCGACTTGACCTGAGGGTCTAGATCAACCCCTGAGGGCCCATGTCCCTTTCCGAGGTAACAGCCCTGGTCTCTGAGCCTGTATTCATGAGAGAATCACATCCAAACCACAGCTCAGATGCAAAACGCTGGCAAACTGTAGATCTACCGTGAAAACCGGTGGCTCTATTTCAGTCATGGCGAGCGTTTAATAGCTTCACTTCCACAATTACAACCCCAGACGTAGCCACACAATAACACGTGTGTTCATAGTCACCAACACTCACACAGATGTACACAGCAGCACATCAACTGACAATGGCCCAGGTACCATCAACAGCAGGGTAAAAGCTCTGGAAGAGCCTTGAACAAATACAGTGGAGAAATGAAAACAGAGCAAACTGGGCTGTGTGAAGTAATAGGATTGCTCTCATAGACTTTGTTTTGTGTGTGTGTGTGTGTGTGTGTGTGTGTGTGTGTGTGTGTGTGTGTGTTTTATAAACAGGTAAAGGCAATCTGCAGTATCGGATGTCCAGGCAACAGTTAAGTCCGGGGGGGGGGCGAGTTTGTAGATAAGGGATGAAAGGTTATCTGGACACTTATATACCCTGGGGGGGGGTGAGGACTCAGGTGTCTACTTGGTCATAATTTTTAAGTGATTACATTCCAAATACACACACACACACATGTATGATGTACAGAGTATAATATATAAATCCATAGAGACAGCCTCGAGCAACCAGATGTATGGAGAGATATCTGTACCTGGTGGGAAGCCTGATATGCATTGTTGTACCTATGTTTGATGGGTGAGAAATCACCTTAAGAAAGAGAATTTGGAAGTATCACCATTGTGGTCATTTTGCCTATGATTTACACAGTCAAAATTATGTAAACAGGGACTCGAATCCAACCTTCCATTCTCCTAGGTATGTGCTACAGGAAGAGAAGTGTGCGGGTGGGCTTCGGGTTTCCTTAGGAAAATCAGCCCCACCCTCCTGGTAGGAAGGAGGTGTGTAATGCCTGGGAATGGCAAAGGCACTCGAGGGCCTTACCTAGACTCCTTGAGTGAAATCTCAAATGTAAGATAGCCCCAGTCATCATTTCTGGGGAGCAGGTGGGGAAGGTGTTGGTAAAAAGAATTACTTTTTAAAAAATCTCATAGAATTTACAGCTTTTACAATTATATTTTGTGGAAGTTGAAGAAAAGTACATGTTTAAGAAATGAAGTTGGTTAGTATGCATTTACATGCAATAGAAACAAATTCTTTCACAGCGATAGATAGAAGAAACTTGGAATCAGTCACATACACTCTGAATACATCACAAGTTGTGTAAAATTCTACAAAAGTTTCTAAGAGAGAGCTATCTATCCCCTTAAAATAATTGAGACACTACAATTAGATAAGCAAGCCCAAGGGGGGAAATCTACTTTCAGCAGATAAATCCTAAGTAATATTAATGATCAAGATCAACAAGGTATTAAAAGACTACCATGACAATCTCTTGGGGTTAATGACCAGGATAAAGGAATGATTAGAAAAGCCATTGGTAGGGTCTTTACAGGAAAAGAAGAAAGGATAAACTATATCTCGCTGGATTGCTGCAGAAACATTTGATAAAAGTCAAAGCACATTTCTGATAAAAAACCACTTAGAAAACAAGCGGTAATGAAATGCTCTTATCTTGATAAAGAGTACTTACCAGAAAATAGAAGCCAGCTTCTTCCTAACAGGGAAAGACCAGTGGAGTTTCCTAGGTCTGCCCAGCATGAGTGTCCATTCAGAGGATGTTGGAAGTCAGCCGTGAGCAACATGGTCCTGGGGCCAGGAGCACCATCTTCCCTAACAAACGTGCAAACGCAGAAACGGATCAACCGCAGCACCAATCGAGAGAGTCCAGTAACCCGGGGAGCTTTCCTGGGCCTAAAGATTCCACTCACAGCCCAAACCATACCATGAAAGCATTCCGCACATTGCTGCTGACGGACCACAGGGTACAAGTTGGCCTGCCCGGACTAGGGGCTCTGCTGGATGGTACGTGGTTCTCCGGATACAGGTTCCTTCCTAGCAGATGGTTGTGGGCTGGGGGGAAGCCTCCAAGCGGCTGTGGCTCCCGCTCCCCCGTGGCTCAGCTTGGTCTCGACCTGCAGATTTGAGATGGTGAGAGACAGCACGTGGCATGGGGCGCAGCTGCAGGGGTTCAAGGCCTGGAGGGTGTTCAAGCCATGTCTCCCTCTTTGGAACCTCGGAGTTTGGTGACACGGGGGGCGGGGCTGGGAGCCAGGAACCGGGTATCCAGGAGGACAGGACTCGTGGAGAGGATGCCCCGAAGGCCCCACCCAGAGCGGGCTGAGTGCCCCAGCATGACATCCCGCCACGAAGTCACACGGCCCACACAGCCAGTGCTGATGTCCCTGTGGCCCAATGCAGGACTCCCGCGGATACCCAGGTCCTGGGGCGCTCGGGGCCTTTGTATACAAGGGCACCGTGGCTGTGTACGATCCGCACACCCTCCTGCAGACACTCAGCCACCTGGAGATCACAAACAAGGTGGGTGCAACGCACGTCCCTGGTGCATGGTGTCGCACCACGCTGTTTCGGGACACGCTCAGTCCACACCGCCGCCACAGCCCTGACCACCCTCTGTCCGTGGAGGTCCGAGCTGGGCACTGGGATCTGGGGCTTTGGATTCTGACTCCATTTGGGGCAAATTTCAACCCATCTTCTTCAGGAAACAGGACACACACGGCCTTGTGCTTGAGTCTGGGTGGACAGACAGCGCAGGACCTGCAGCCCCATGTTGAGAAAATACACCATGGGCCTGCATGGGGCCCTGGCTTCCCCCGACCTCAGGGACCATAAAGGTAGAATGGTGAATGTGTGCCACAGGCTCGAGAGACGCACAACATCCCCGTGACAGGCAACTGGGAGGCAGATGTGCCCAGCGGGGACTCACACCTGCCAAGTCAGCGCTGACAAACAAGTCAGCCGAAATAGATTAGGCCCTACAGAGAGCACACAGCGTAATTCACACACACACACACACACACACACACACACACACTCACACACACTGCGGTTGTGTTGGAGAAATGAGCCTGTAAAAATCTCTCCGTGACCTGCGGTGGGAGGAGGGACAGAGCAGCAATGCGAAAGAATTAGCAATGATATGCCGAGGACTGACAAGCTCACTGTAATAAATGGCAGGACGCAGCTAATTGATACTGACAGAGTGACAAAAAATAATCTCCATACACAGGGAAACGATGAACATAGAATGATCAAGTTTTCACCCAAATCAAACTAGCAAAAGATAATCCAGCAAAGAATATGGACTGGAGATTCACGGAGCATAAAAAAAGCATAAAAATAGCACACGAGGCCTTGTCCCGGACCTGCAGGAAGCTTGCATGGACGGGCCATTTTCAGGGCCAGTGTGATAGAAGGTGTCACATGTGAGGGATCTAGGTAAAAGAAGAACCAACTCGTGTGCGTGAAGCACAGGCCTGCGTGTACAGAAAAAAATCCCTATGGCATTCCAGCAAAAACAGGAAAAATAATTAACATCGCTCAGAAATGGTGAGATTCCTCCTCCTCCTGACACAGAGCAGTTGAAACTCACTAGATCAGCCCGGGCGACCTGCAGACTTAATGAGATATATTGCTAGGGATAAATAGAAAACAGCAAGCCAATGACAGAATGGAATGTGACTTCACTCATGTTAGAGCACACGCGTGCATAAAATGAGCAGGAGGGAGAGAGGGAGGAGGAAAAAGGAAGCAAGTAGAGAGGGAGGGAGGGAGAGAAGGAGGAAAGGAGGGGAAAAGGGGGGAAGGAGGGAAAGAGGGAGAGGAGGAGAGAAAGAGAGAGGAAAGGAGGGAGTGTGGGAAGGGGGGAAGATCACCCGGGAATGCCCCCCCCCAGCCCCGGGGTTAGTAATGGCACGTGTCGTAGGCGTATAAGTCAGAGGGACCCAACCAGTGGCAGCAGGCACTCTGGGTCTGCAACGTTTCTTTCCGTGCAGAATTCAAAAGTGGAAATAATCAATACATTAAATCCATCCGAAAAACAAAACAAAAACGAGGACACTGCGCACACAGCACCACACGCCCCCCTTCCTGATCTCTTAGAGTGGTTCCTGGGCCCTCGCTTCCTCTGCAGCTGGACCCTGGGAGCTGGGGCCCAGGATCCATGGGTGTCTCGTGGGCAGTCCCCAGCCTCTCCGCTCCTGGGGCTCCCCCTTTGATCCAGCATCCCACACATGTCTGTGCTGCCCACTGCCTTCGCCGTGCAGACTGCCTGGCACCTCCCGGCCACATGCAGTCAGATTGCCAGCCCCAGTCCTGGCCCCTTTCTGGTGCCCGCAAGCAGCAGAACCCCTGCCCGTGCAGCCCAGGATCTGCGGGCCGTGCTGGTGGGGCCTCCGGACTGTGGCCAGGCCCAGCGACCCAGGAAGAGGCAGGAGCTACTGGGAGGGGGCGGGGCCCCATCGTTGTCTCTCCCTTAGGATTCCAGGGATTCTGTCTCAGGGCGTTTGCAGGCGTCTGTTTGCCTGTGGAAGTTCCTCCTGCATCTGATGGACTCTCGGAAGCAGAGCATCATCAATGCATGAGTACCCATGCCGGAACGGAGACCACACGCATGCCTCACAGCAGTGGAAACGTGAGGGTGTCGCTGGGTGGCCCAGACTGTCTTCAAACTCATGATCCTCCTCCCTCAGCCTCCCCAGGAGCTGGAACTCCAGACGCACCATCGCTCGGGGCTCCAGCGCTTATGAGCACCCGTCTGTGATGACCGCCATCAGGGCTCCTCCCTGTGTAGCACCGCCGGTCCCAGCAGGAACGCTGAGAAGGTGGAGGGAGACCCAGACACCTCCGCCTCCCAGCTCCAGGCCTCCCAGCTCCAGCGCTTCCTTGACCTCCTCGAGCTGCTCTGGAATTAGACAAATTAACAGGTGATGTTTAAAATTTTTTGACTTGTTATCATAAAAGGTGATGTAAAGAAGGATGACAGCTTTACAAGTCAGGTAATGAGTACATTTCATTCGCACAATGTCCTTTGCTCTCTCCTAGTTTTACAAGTAATTATTGAACAAATAACGTGTCAGGCAACATGGACTAGACAGAGGTGATCACGGGCAAACCCCGTGCATGCATGTGCCCACAGCCGACCAGAAAACAAATTGCAAGGGGACAAGCAACGCTTGCTGGCGTTTATTAGGTGCATACGTGAGGTGAGTCCCTGGGGACTAGGAGGGTGCTGGGATTTGCTTCCAGAGCCACGGGTAAAACCACGGAACCACAGCTGTCCAGCCACTAGAAGAAGCCACCTTGTGTGAATTGAAGTGAAAATTAGGCCAGGTCCTTTGACCTCACCTCCTTTGTCCAAGGAGCAACACAGTGGCTCTCCTATGCTCACTTAGCGATTGGAGTGACTCTCCAGTGAGTACACTAGATGGTTTGAAAATGTTGTGACAATCACAGGCACAAAGAGTCAAGCATGACAGAAACGCACATGCGTAGCTCACGGTTGTGGGAAACCCAGGGGCATTCTCAGGAACAGAGCTGGAGTCCAACAAGCCTGGGTGCTGAGCGGAGGCAGCTCCAGGCAGACAGTCCTTGTTAGTAAACGCCCTTCCAAAATGAGCTTCAGGTCCAGGCAAAGGAGGGAGTTGGAACTCCCAGGAAACTTCTGGGCGCTTGCAGGAATGCCTCCTCCAGAAAGCCTTCTGGATCTCAAGCATGGAATTCCACCTGTCAACCAATTGCAAAACACGGTCTTAAACAGGACTCTGGACCCAGGAGAAGACATGCAGGAAGAGACCTTTGACAGGATGAATCGCTGATCAGCCGGCTTTTCATTAGATGTTACCTCTTCTGTCTGCCCTAGGACACCCCAGTCGAAGCAGTTACTCGCAGATGAACCTTGGTGTGGGCACAAACACCAAAGCCGCATCCGCACACCCTCAATCAGGGCACCACACAGCCCCACGTGACAAGCTTCTGCCAAACACACAACCTCAATTCACAGCCACGACGCATCTGCACAATCAATGGCCACAGCCCATGTACACAACCCACAGCCATGACACACTTACTGAGCACCCTTCCACCAGAGCTGGAGGCCTTAGTAACACCAGTGAGAAGATTGGAACCACAGAGTTTCAACTAAAAGAACTTTTGAGGATGACTTGTAAAACAAGCACACTGGAGACATATTAATAATTAAAAGATAGTATAGGATGACATCAAAGGACAAGACAACAGAGAACTGAGGGGAAGGAAATAAAGCAGAAACTTTTAGAAGTAAAACAAACAACTATTAAAATGAAAAAATGGTAAGGCACAGCAGATACACAGCTAAAGAAAGAGTCCAAAGCACAGAGGAAACCTTTAAAGCTGTAGCTACACAGAAAATTGTGGACAATGTAAAAGTGTCGTTTCAATAATAGAGGCTGAAATGGAATGATTTAGCATAATGTAATTGGATTTCCAAAAGCCCAGAGAAGGGGGAATAATCCTCAAATAAAGAAATAGATACAGAGAATTGATGACATAATTTGATGCTGTAGATACATTTGAGCCGATACTGCCTGTGTCATATGATAATTCCAGTAACTAATCTCTGAGGTCAAAACTGTGTGGTGAGATGAAAACACATGGAAATTAACTAGTGTTGGGAAGGAAGAAAATTGGAATTAAGTGATTAGAAAGTTTTTGTATTGTTAAACATGAAGGTTGTAATGCTGAGAAATTTAGGGCTTGATTATGTGTGTGTGTTAATTAAAATCTTCCACTTTATAAACAGGTGAGTCTCTCACTGATTTCAAAGAGTCCATGTCAAGCAAAAACATTGAAGTAGCAGAAAGAGACAAAACCCAGCCAAGCACAGAATATTAGGAAATAAAGCCAATTAGTCCATAATCAGAATAAATGCAAATGAACTCAACATGAAAGTTAAAGACAAAGAGGTTAAAATTCTACAAGATGTCTGAGGGAATATTAGTTAAAAGCAACATGCCAAACACAATATAGACAAAGAGACCAGAAAAAGGAACCAAATACTCCATATCATCAGCTAGAAGGCAGCAAACCAGAGTGCATTTAGCAATGTCCTGGTTTACCTTTTCTAATGTTGGGCCATGGCAAAGCCCTAATAAATCTTCAACAAAGGAAATCATTATAAGCTATTTGAACACAATACAATTTGTCTAGGAATGAGGTACATGGGAAACCTAAGTTTTGAGAAATCAAACAATATATTTCTTAAAAAATGTGCTGTCAAAATACCAGACTAGAAAATAGGAAACACGTTGGCTCTTGCACTGCACTATGTCAGATTTTATGGGCAGAGCCAAGGAAGCATGCCCAGGGAGCCTCAAGGCTGGAGCCTTAAGTTTAGAAAGATGAAAGGCCATGCTTTGACCAGTGACATTAAAATCACCAAAGCAGAGTTGCAGTAGCAGAAAGATCAGCAATAATGGGATATTTGAATAATCTGTCACAAACTTCTTCCATGAGACAAAGATAAATTCTGAAAAACGTGTAGCTTATGTGTGCAGCGTGACCGTGGGAAACAGCCCCCGGCAGGGGTGGGTTTAGGAGCCCTAGTCTCCGGGGCGTGGGAGTTGGGCTCACCTCGGGTGGACCCGCCCCGTTCCCAAAGCCACCAGAGGAGATTCCAGCGGACTCAGGGACAGCAGTGCCCAGCTGTGCCCAGCTACGCGAAGCCCACGAGAGGCCTTCGTGCTGAGCCAGAGTGGAAGCCGCGTCTCCAGTGCTCTTCGAGATGTTCCACCCGAAAACAGAGTGCCGTCTTCCCGCCAATCACACGAAGTCAGTGCGAAGAAGCCGAGCGAAAGGTGCCCAATTTATCATCATTAACCGGACTTCAAGCCCCAGGACCCGCACTACATAAATAAATATTAAATAAAGCCTTTTATAAATGCTTAACCATATAGCGTGACATATGTCTGTGATGAAAAACTGATGGAGTGTTTATTTTTGAGCAAAGATTCCACAAAAAGTGGAGTGAATGGCAGAAACAATTAAACAAAGATTAATGAAGGTAGATAAGATGTAAGAAAGCCTCAGTGTCATTGAAGACAGATCCGTACTCCCAAGACGAAGCAGAGGGTAAAAGCATAGAATGAGGCGTCAGCCTCTGGCGGCGTGAAGTAATCTGCCTGACACACGTGGAATTGGGAGTGGGGGAAGAAGAGGGGAGGTGGCGGACTGTGGGGAGTTCTGTCTACCCTGTCCACGGCTGGAGGAAAAGGAAAGCCTGCCTGCCCACCGCCCAAGTGCTCAGCCCCAGGCTCAGCGGGTCAAACTGCGCAACCCTGGAGAGGGCCATGGGAAGCCTCGGCGGGAGGAGGGGCTGCCCTGGAACAGCTCAGTGCACCCTGAGATGGGAGGAGAAAGTCGGGTGGGGCCTGGGCGGGGCCTGGGCACCCTCACACGGCCAAACCCAGGGAAACGCTGTCAATCTGGAATCCCACACCTAGGCAAACTCTGTGTCAGGGTACCGCGCATGCGGTTATTTCAAATGCTCTCCTCACAGAAACGAGGTGGTGACCAGGCTCATTAGCTAGTTTGAGAATCCACATTGTATTCATCAATTATAACGCCTTCTGTACTTGATTAATGTATGCATTGATAATTTACAGCCATTGAGCTTGGAGCCTCACACATGCTAGGCAAGAGCTCTACCTCTTGAGCTACATCCCAATCTTTTGAGGGTTTTTTTTGTGTTTTTTTTCTGAGATAGAGTATCACTAATAGCTTGAACCCTCAGTCTCCTTGTCTCTGCCTCTTGAATAGCTGGAATTATGTGTGCAGCCATAGCTGGCTAAAATTTAAAAATATATAACAATAAGGAAGCCTGTGGAGTCAAATAAGAAGGTATTTGTTACGTGACAGCACCTACGTGATGAGAAATAGAAGCTGGGGCATTTTACCAGATGTGCGTTGATAACAGCCAGGCCAGAGGATGTCAGATCCAATTAATACATCGGTAAATCGAAAAGACTACATGTCTTGTTCTCTTGTCTCGAATAGTTACACGACAATTGCTTGACGCAAACATAATAGGAAAAACACATGGTAGGATTTATAACCCACCTGGAAAGAAAATACATCAGAGCAGAGGAGCAGACAGGGGTGCCCAGACCCTGTAAGGCTTCGATAGCATCAGGAGGGCAGCTCTGTTGCAGTTCCTAGAAGAATCACTAAGATCCAAAAGCTACAGCTAAAAGTCAGTGGAGGAGATAAATAGAATAGAAGACAACTTCATGAATTAAAAAAGAAAGCAAGGAATAAGAAGGTAGGAGCCAAGAATAAATCAGTCGATGGCGCCCCCTCCACCCCAGAATCTTCATTAAATAGGAGTGGTCTCTAGCCTCTCTTTCTGCTCTGAGGGGGTGTTGTGGTAGTACTGATGCCTACATATGACTGGACGATTTTCTTAACACAAGGCCCAAACCTTCTGCACAGCGTGTGGCAGCTGCTAGACCCTGGTATGTCTGGAACCCAGGCCTGTGGAGGAGAGCAAATCAGAGCTCAGCAAAGCCCACTTGGCTGGAGTTCAGGGAGGAAGGAGAGGATCAGAGCCACAGCCCCCAAATTCCACACAGGTGTCACTGCATGAGACCACCTGAGAAGAGAGGCTGGAAAGAAATCCTAAGATGGACTGGACTGGCCCTCACAAGAGTTAAAAAGGAAGGGGGGAAAAACCCGCTCGCTATTCACCAAAAATGTCATGCTTTACAAAGATTCCCGAAGTACTCGATGAATTATTAAAATAGGAATTGTAAATGATAGGAGGAGCTATAAATAATCAATTGCATTTTTACCTACTGAAATCAGTAATAATAAAAATGCCAATTACAGAAGCAACCAAAGCTACAGAAACCTGGGAATAAATTCAGAATGAGAATCGTAATGTTTTATCTTGTTAAAGTATATAAATCCCAATCCAAGACGTTAAGAACAAGATAAGAAAATGGTGATATATATATATATATGTGTGTGTGTGTGTGTGTATGCACATACGTACACACACATGATTGAGTAGGCAGATGCACTGTTGTGAATGTTTCTTTTCTTAGCTTAAACTTTGAGGTCCATGGAAATCCAATCAGAATCGAGGCAGAGATCTTCAGGGGACGTGTTGTGTTTGCCTAGTGTGAGAGGCAGAGGGCTCAGGAGTTTTGCTCTACCAGTTTGGTGGGTATTCTGTAGGAATGACCTGAGTTGGGATAAAAACACAGAATTTTACATAAACATAGGAAAAATATGCACTCATTAATGTGAAAATGAATGTTAGTGTCTCCCTGCACTGATAAGAAAACGTGAAGAAGGGTAGACTTGAAGCGACTCTGTGTACGTCTGGTGGGACTGTGGATTTGTATGACCTGGTAGGCCTGAGCAATCTCTCACCTACCTCTAGACAGGCGAGAGAGCCAGACAGGACTGGCCGTCGCACTTCAAACTGTCCTGACAGGAAGGAATATCAGAAGGAGCAGCAGTCTGCTGCGAGAGAAATGGATAAACAAATAGCAGGATGTTCGTGGAACGCAGTGCTAGATGCTGGAAACAAATGAAGGAGGGTTGTGTGGCAGCCGCAGATATGATTCTCAGAAACATAATACTGGGGCCCGAAGCTGGTTGCAGGAAGATTCATACATTTTAATTTCATGAAGACAGTTTTGTAAATAGAGAAATAAAATGCCATGTATAAGAAGGTATGCAGATGTGATATCAAATGACAGAGTGCCCGGAATCAACTAAGCTGTAAATTTGGAATGGGATGCGTTGACAGGGGACCGAGCCAAGTCTCCACCTGCAGCGGTGACACTTTATTATTTTGTCTGGTTGCTGGATGGTCTTAGGTTTCTCTTTTCTGTGTCTGAGCTTTTTCAGGTGTGGGTGACCGAGCGCCGCCCGAGGCCCCGGACCGCAGCTTCCTGGCTCTTCCTGTGCCCCTCTTGCTCTAGTGCTCTCCAGCTCTGTGTCCCTAGGGCCTGTCCAGATGACAACGATGACACCCTCCCACCCCCTCCCCGCCGCGTTCCTGAGCAACCGCTTCCTTGTTAACCACCCCCAGGCACGCGGGGCCTTCCACTATGTGTGCCAAACACGTCTTCTGGTGCACACACGTGTGAGTGCGTGTGCAGACTGGAATAGTTTGTCCGGCGGTCCTGCCCAGCTCTGTGTGCAGCATGCTTCCTTGAGCCGACGGTGGGCGGTCTGACCACCACGCTCCAAGACTGAGCCCAAGTCACGAGAAAGTCACTCCCACTTCCCTGTGGATCGCCTGGCTTCCTAGTCCTCCAGAAGTTACCCAGGGTGCCAGGAGCACCGGGGTCAGCCCTCGGGAGTCCCACGTGGAGAGGGGCCCAGGCCCCGCTGAGGGCTGTGCCCACAGGACACACCCAAGGGCACACTCCCTGGAGACGCCCAGGCCCCACAGTCTGCACCCAGTGGCCCGGGCGCTGGGAGCGGTGGCTGGTCACGTGGCACTGCGCATCCCGTGGTGGACACCCAGTGCAGTCACGGCTGCCTGCACCAGGTCGCACCGGCTCTATCTCTGACCGTTGTCCCGGCCGCCCGG
>NW_012267303.1:1943915-1947949 GCF_000151885.1 Dipodomys ordii
GGCGGACACGGAGCGGGTCCTGCCCCACTTGGGCGGACACGGAGCGGGTCCTGCCCCACTTGGGCGGACACGGAGCGGGTCCTGCCCCACTTGGGTGGACACGGAGCGGGTCCTGCCCCACTTGGGTGGACACGGAGGGGACCGGGCTCCAGGGCACATCAGTGTCCTTCTCTCCCAGGTTTCTCACTCCTTCAAGAGGCTCAGAGACCAGAGTGGCGACTCTAGCTGGCTGGCGTGGGCGTCCTTCAGAGAAAGGCAGTAGGCTATAGGGTGCTGGGCTCAGAGCCAGGAGAAGCTGTGCCTCAGCCTCACAAACCCTGCTCTCCCTGACCTCCCTTGGCTCAGGCTCCCCATGGGCCTCAGGATTTGACCTCAGAGTGCCTGGAGTCCATGATGGCCCAGCAGGCTAGGAAACTCAAGATCGCAGGCCAGGAAGGGGCGACCCTCTGGCCTCCTCTCCTTGGTCTTCCTGCCCTCAGGGCCTCATCTGCACTGCCCTTGAGTCTGCTCCACCCCACTCAAGCTCAGTGAGGGCTCAGGCCCCGCTCCCGGCAGTGCCCTGCCCAGCCTGCCACAGTGCAGCTTCAAAGCGCAGACCCAGCTGTGGCCTGTGCCATGCTGGCCTCCACCAGCTGCAGCCACGGCTGTAGACAGAGCAGGAGTTAAAAACGATATTATTAAGGGAGAAATATGATTTACAGCTTCTTAACATGGTTTGAAGTTCAGAAAGAGAGGGGGGAAATAGAAGCTCTAACAGCAGCAGTAATTTTCCCAGACCCTCCATGGTCTGAATCCTCAAAACTTGTAGTTCAAAGGGATTTGGGAGTTACTCGACTCATCAAGAAGCTGCTTTGCAAACTCTGCTTGAGTCCTGAGCTCATCATGAATTTTATGAGTTTAGTATTTTTTACACCAGAGTTCTTTGAAGTCTTACCTTTAAACCGCAAAAACAAAACCAAAGTGAGACTTTTTTTTTTTAAGAAAGAGAAGTTCACTAAACCAGCACTGAAGGCTTGAGACAGACTCAGAATGTGAAGAGTTGGTGCAAGGCACTGTGGTCTTAGGAGAGGTACACTGGACTCTGCCAGGGCCAGAAGGGGCTTGACCAGACGTCCGTGAGCTGGAAAGCAAGGTGATGAAAGGTGTGCTGAGTAGCATTTGGTTTTGCAAAACGTAAGCCTTAACATTTTGTGTTTGTAGTATGTATATATATATATATATATATATATAGAGAGAGAGAGAGAGAGAGAGAGATAATATACATATGTTTATATGTCTATGTGCATTCACATGAACATACATTGTATATATGTGTGAGGATGTACCAATGACATATGTGCATGTGTGTGTGAGTGTGTGTGTGTATGTGTGTGTAAAACCAAGTAGTGAGTATAAGCAAGCATTGGGGAATAGCTGGCATGGGTTCTTCATTCTCGAATTGGTGTGTATTGAGAGATTGGGAAGAAGGAAGCGGGGAGAAAGGGAAGCGACACAGAGAGCTAAAAGAAAGGTGCGTTTGGGAACAAATGGCATACTTTTTAGGACTTTTGCAAAGAAGGTGTCTAAATATGGGCAATAAATCAAATTTAAAGTGAAAAGACAGTAAGCACTGAGCGGAAACGATGCTGGGGAGCAATGTCTGAGGGGTGCTCCGGTGATGCAGGAGGTCCTGGGACTTCATCACCCCTGCTGTCAGATGGAGATTCCCACTGAGGCAGGAGCGACCCACACTGGCTTCAGGTTGAGGCTAAACAACCAGGGTTGCCAAAGTTTTCCTGCTTGGATTATTTGTTGGCTTGGGCCTCCTCAGTGGGCTGGGCCTCCTCACCGGGCCAGCCCTTGGGGCTGAAGCCAGGAGCCAGTCTTCCAACTGCATGTCCCCAGTTATCTTGGAACACCCACCTAACTGACTGAGAATACAGTTCATCCTCTCCTTCTCCCCAGCGTCTGCTCTAGAATGATCCTGAGTTCTTCAGGCCCCTCTGCCTGTGGGGTTGGCTGAAGGCAGGGGTGAGGCAGGTTGGGACAGGCAGAAAAAGGAGGCCTTCTTTGGAATTTGAGCAGCCCCAACACCCAGCCTGGGGCGCAGTCCATCCTTCTGTCCATCCTCAGGACTAGGTGGGCCCTGGCTTCCTCCCCAGACTGAGACACGCTGAGCCCTGGAGTGAGCATTGAGCCATAGTCTGCCTGTCTGTATGCTGCTCGCATCGCCACACCTGTGGGACTGTGAGGCTCAGAGCACCGAGGCAGGGAAGACAGGTGACCATGTGTGCCCTCCGCACATCTCCCAGCTCCCTGGATTCCGTGAGCTCACGGTGGAGGAGGCAGTGCTGCGGTAGCCATGTAAAGCTCACTATGATCAGGAACCTCCAATGATGAACAACATGGGGAGACAGATCAGATTCACCTTCTCATGTAAAACTTACTAATGTATAAATAAATAAATTGACGAACAGAAGACACAAGCAAGCAAGACAGTCCTCTATTTCCAGCAAAGGTCTGGAAGATGTGGCAGGAGCGTTCTGCTCCTGGATCATGGCCCCTGTGCTTCAGCCGCCCCCAAGGGGAAAGCTGAAGCTCTGTCATCCTTTGTGTGGGAGGGGTGGGGTCCTGGACGCCCACTACAGACCGTGGCTCATCTTCTGTCAGCTTGACTGGACTGGGCACCTGAGCCCGCTCATGTGCTGAAGGGGCGCAGCTGTCCCCGCTGTGCTTGGGCAATGCACAGTAGGCAGGGGCACGGAGGAAAGGCCGATGCTCTCCCTCTCCTGGGCTGTACCATCTTGCTTCGCCTACTCTTGTGCATCAGCGCAGGGACTGTCCCCGCGGATTCTGTGCCTGGCACAGAGCGCACTTTATCCTCAGCTTTAGACCTCAGACCCTGCTTCTGGGGCTGAGCCTTGCTGCCAGACCCTGAGGCCTATGGTCTGCAGATAGTCTCTCACAGGATTTCTCATTCCTCACCTCTTTAGGCCTCGCTATCTCCATCTGGTCTGTGTATGGAGGGGGGAGCTCTGTCCCTGGAGAGCCCTGGTGGATGCTCCCTCATATCGGACATCTGCACGCTTTTCCCCACTCCACAGAAGTGGTCTCAGGGAAGTTCTCCCCTCCACTTCCTTGAGTCACAGGGGGCTCCATGTGCACCAGTCATGATGAGAGCCTGCACTCCTCCCCGGCGGGGTGCTGTCCCAGAGGGCCTGGTGGGGATGAGACTGGTACCACCACTCCGTGGTTCGGGGGCACCTCAGTCCTCACATGAATGGTGGAGTCTGTGTATATGGGGGTGAGCAAGGCCCTGCTCTCCCTCAGCGGCCAGTGTGGGGCCCACAGAGGCCTAGATCCAGCCAGACCCCACCATCACTCAGAATGAGGGAGGTCAGGAGTCTATCCTGGACTTCTATGTAGTTGGGATGCCTCCCTCCCCACCAGCTGTGTGTCACGGAGGCCTACTAACACACCAGGCCTCAGTCAGATTCAGAATCCTCTGAAATAACATTCAAAATGCCCAATTTTCATAGAAAATGACTCGTCAGACTAAGAAGCACAGAGAGCACAACTTGAACAAGAAAAGACGATCGACAGCTGCCAACAGGAAGATATCTCAGATGTTAGAATTATCTGAAAAGAACATTAGAGAAACTGTCCTAAAATGCTTCAAAGAGCAGCTTTGAACTTCTAAGACACAAATCAAAAAAATATATGAAGTCTCTGCAAAGAAGTAGAAAAATTCAAAAAATAGATGGAAAATTCTAGAGCAGTAAAATAGAATAAAATTAATGACAAGAAAAACTGCTCCTCATTGGATTAAACAGCAGAATGGAGGGGCAGGGAAAGTACCCCTGTGGCTGGCACCCGACCACACAAACAGAAAAGACTTTCAGCAGGGACAGAGTCTCAGGGACAGGGCAGAGCTATGGGGCATTATTCAACATTTGAGTTTTCAGTGTTCTAGAAAAAGGAAAGAAAGGAAATAATAAAGGGAAGGGTTCAAAGAAACAATGTCTGGAAACTGGCCTGATGTCCTGAATCCATAG
>NW_012267303.1:1948303-1951236 GCF_000151885.1 Dipodomys ordii
GGAAGCCGCAGGAAGAGCGGGGACTGACAGACACCGGCAGAACCTCTCTGGGCCGAGTCTGAGTTCTGCAGAGCTGGGCCCGGGCCGGTCACAGGTGAACATCACAGAAAGGGCCGGCCTGGCCACCTCTGGAGGCCGTGGCGGGATATCCGCCTGAGGCCTCCTTGTCGGGCCGGCCCGCTCTGCAGCTGCGTCCTCCTCCAGCCCTCTCATTGCTCCTGGCAGAGCCCCCTCTCTGGGAGCGTCTTTGTTCTTGGAGCATTTCTTTGTTTCTGAGAGCTCATCTCAAACAACAGGGTCTGTCTGGAGGAAGGGCTCAGGACGTCTCATTTAGGCTGGAGGGGCCCGGCCGTGCTTGGCCTGAATGGGCCGATTTGTGCAGCTTCCCAGCGAGACAGAAGCTGCTTCTGCTCACTGCCTACTAAGGAGGCAGGGATTTCCATACGTAAGTAGATAAACACAACGTGCAGAAGCAGACAGGGCCAGCAAGAAAGAGCACACTATTCATTAACGTCTCTGCTCTCTAATAGGATCACAACGGCCTGAGCCAAATTTCCGCTCGAGTACCGCTGCACACAGGCTTCCTGGGTGTCTGCCACCTGGTAATTCCAGAGGGGGCTGCGGTGGAGCCCAAGGCCGGCTGTCGATGCAGGTGAAACGTGCTCAGAAAGACCGCAGAGCTGGGCGGCCCAGGGGAGAGACCCTGCCGGCCCTCCCGAGCGGAGCCTGGCGGATGCGGGAGGTGGGCCGTGCCTCTAACTCTGGTTTGACCCTTTCAGAGTGAAGCTCTCGGTGCCCAGGGTAGGTAAGTGGAGGCTAGCACGCCATCAGGGCTGCCTGCGTGACCAGCCCTGCCGGCGTCCAGCATTTCACTGCGCACACAGGGGAGCCGGGCTCTCAGAGACGGGGTGACCGACATGGGCATGTAAAGGAACGCTGAGCAAGGAGTAGGAATGCACTCAGAGCAGTCCAGAGTTCCCAGGACAGTGAGCAGAGAGGGTGGCCGGGCCAGGGAGCCTGCAGAGCTACTGTCCTCCTCCTGGTCCCACATTTCACCCTGCATTCTGCTCCAGGCACGGGAAGCTGGCGGGAACCCCGCCACCCAGCACCGCAGCGTGGTGTGCACCCAGCGGAGTGACGAGCTCTACACACAGACGCCGACACAGACACAGTAGATGAGACGCCTCCACCAGCACTTGGAACACTTGGCTGCAGTCTAGGGGAGACGTGAGGACAAAACTGCCTCGATCGCTGGCCTGAGCCTGGGTCTCTCCCCGGGACTCCTAACAGGCTCGATTCTTCCGCCAGTCGCCAGTCGCCACGCGGAGCTCACATTCCGCCCCTCAGAGTTCTTCCCTGCCCCCACCCATGTGTCACCACCTTCTGCCAGTGACCCCTGTGCCTCCTTTCACGTGGACCCAGTGAAGACGGCACTGGGGTTTCGCGCCACCCTTTCCTGGGCCGTGTGTCCTGGCCACCCTGGGCCTGCCGCCTTGAGGCTGGGCGGCATGGTGGTGAGGCCCGAGCTGAGTTAGGGGAGGATGGGGAGCACCTTGGGGGATGGGGAACACCTTGGGGGATGGGGAGCACCCTGGGAGGATGGGGAACACCTTGGGAGGATGGGGAGCACCCTGGGAGGATGGGGAACACCTTGGGAGGACAGGGAGCTCCTCACAGGGATGGGGAGCACTCTGGGATGGTGTGGAGCACTCCAGGGAGATGATGAGCATCTTGGTAGGATGGGGAACAACCCGGGAGAATGTGGAGCACCCTGGAGGATAGAGAGCACCCAGGAGGATGGGGAGCACCCTGGGGGGATGCAGAGCACTCTGGGAGGATAAGGAGCATTTGTGAGGATGCTGAGCATCTTGGGAGGATGGGGAGCACCCCAGAGGGTTGATGAGCATTTTGGGGGGATGGGGAGCCCCTTGGGGGATGGGGAGCACCTTGGCAGATGGGGAGCACCCTGGGAAGATGGGGAACACCTTGGGGGATGAGGAGCACCCTGGGAGAATGGAGAGCACATTGGGGGATGTGGAACACCCTGGGAGGATGGGGAGCACCCTGGGAGGATAGGGAACACCTTGGGGGATGGGGAGCACCCTGGGAGGATGGGGAACACCTTGGGAGGATGGGGAACACCTTGGGAGGACAGGGAGCACTTCACGGGGATGGGGAGCACTCTGGGATGATGTGGAACACTCCAGGGAGATGATGAGCATCTTGGTAGGATGGGGAACAACCCGGGAGAATGTGGAGCACCCTGGAGGATAGAGAGCACCCAGGAGGATGGGGAGCACCCTGGGGGAATGCAGAGCACTCTGGGGGGATGCAGAGCACTCTGGGAGGATGCAGAGCACTCTGGGAGGATAAGGAGCATTTGTGAGAATGCTGAGCATCTTGGGAGGATGGGGAGCACCCTGGGGGGATGCAGAGCACTCTGTGAGGATAAGGAGCATTTGTGAGGATGCTCAGCATCTTGGGAGGATGGGGAGCACCCCAGGGCGGAGTCAATGCACCCTGAGAGGATGTGGAACAGCCTGGGAGGATGCTGAGTACCCTGGGGAGATGCTGAGCACCCCAGGAGGATGGGGAGCACCCCAGGAGGATGGGGAGCACCCTGGGAGGATGGGGAGCACCCTGGGAGGATGAAAAGGCCCCTAGGAAGATGTGGAGCACCCCGGAAGGGAAGTGGGGCACTGGAAACATTGGCTCAGGTCAGGACTACCAGCCAAGGCTACGTCTCCTTTCTCTAGAAGCTCTCGTGGATGGTGCTAAAACATCACCACCATGGTGCAAGTGATGAGGGATGCCCAGGGACCCAGCTGGGGTCCCTCTGCCGCAGTGGAGGACATCCACAGCTGGGGTCCCTCTGCCGCAGTGGAGGACATCCACAGCTGGGGTCCCTCTGCCGCAGTGGAGGACATCCACAG
>NW_012267303.1:1960776-1975683 GCF_000151885.1 Dipodomys ordii
AAAAAAAAAACCAAAGTCTTTGAGAAAGTTAGAGAATCATTGTTGCTATTGGAAAATAACAGGCAGCAGCAGGAAGGAAGAGCAGAAGTAACTTGTCAGAAAACACAATGGACCTGCCCCTTTGAGCTTCCCATGTTCCTCACAATGGTTGAAACACAGATTATAACAGTAATGTGATTTTCAATACAAGTAAGGGAACAAGACAATTACATTGAAAATAGGAATAACGAAAGAACATGAAGAAGATTAATTTTCTATGCTTCAGTTGAACTGATTAAGTGTCCACTCAGGTAGACTGACATAACTCTTGTGCGTGTGTGTATGTGCATGCATGCATGCACATACAAACACGTACATGTGCCCTGGCAAAGCCTGCCAACAACTACATTAAATTCACTGACCAAAACAATGGAATTTGCGTGAAGGGTAAAGAAATTAAAGGAACGACCTAACAATATTCCTTCTACCAGAACCTCACTTCAGGACTGAGAGCCAGGGTAAGAGTGTCAGGTCAGCCCCCATCCCCGAGTTCAAACCTCAGAACCTCTGCCAAAAACTACAAAGAAACTCATTTCAAATATGATGGGTTATATCAGAAGCAAAAGTATGCAGCAAGATAGACCAGGGAAAAATAACATTTAGCTCATTCTGAGCCAGTCTTGACACTAGTTTAAATAAATCCAAAATCAAGATGATCTAAAGGAGTGTGTGTGTGTGTGTGTGTGTGTGTGTGTGTATGTATTGTATGTGTGTGCTTTAGGGAGGAGGGTGCAGAGGATTGTGTAAGTGGCTATGCGTATAGACACATGTGTGTATACATGAATATACAGGCACACATGACACTTATACATGTTGTGTGCACACATACCCACGTGTATATGCATGCACCTGTGGGATGTGTATGTGTGACATGTGTACATGTGCATTGCAGGATGTCTTGTGGCTCTGTGTTTGTGTATGTACACACATGCATCCACATGTGCGTGTTTACACAGGTGTGTGTGTGTGTGAGGGAGGTGGTGAATATTTCACTTGTGCGTGGCTTTGCTCCCATCTTTCCTGAGTGTAGGTTGCTAAGAACTCTTGGTTTCAGAAGAGTTATTCTCTTTTCCAGCAACCTTTCTGAGCACGCTGAAGACGGCAGAGCCTCTGGAACCCCACACAGCGTCCCGCTGTGAAGAAGCTGAGAACCAACTCTGAGCATTCCCACCCCCACAGGGGGCCCGGGCCTCCTTGCTTGTACTCTCTGCCCAGGAGCCCAGTGTCCGGGGGTCTCAGCCACCGCAAATAAACAGCAGATGAACTGATTTGATTATCAGACTGATTTTATTCTCTGGGCTCTAATGAAGATCCCTTATTATGCAAATCATATGAAAATGACAGTGAGTTTTTTAATTGCAAATTCATTCCCCAAGCCCAAAATAAACTTTTACCATGCCAGGGGGCTGTGGCGAGATAGGGAACCCAGCTCAGAAAGAACGCATCCCAGGAAAACAATAGCTAAGCTCCTCGGAATTAATGTGAAGCCTTTTATTATTTATCTTTTCCGACTCATTATTGAAATCTACAGGAACCAATCAACCCTCTTCCTTTCTGTTCTGTCAAATTAAAAAAGGGAGAGAAAGAAAGGAAAGGAAAAAGAAAGTATGGCCCTGACAAGCGTGGGGGTTCGTTTGTGTTTGGGGTTCTTGGGAGGTGACGGGATTTGGGGTGGGGGTTCATTTGTGTTTGGGGTTTTGGGGCAGTGATGGGATTTTGGGTGAGGGTTCGTTTGTGTTTGGGGTTCTTGGTGCTGATGGGACTTGGGGTGGGGGTTCATTTGTGTTTGGGTTCTTGGGAGGTGATGGGACTTGGGGTGGGGGTTCATTTGTGTTTGGGGTTTTGGGCAGTGACGGGACTTGGGGTGGGGGTTCGTTTGTGTTTGGGGTTCTTGGGCGGTGACAGGATTTGGGGTGGGGACTCCTTTGTGTTTGGGATTCTTGGTGCTGATGGGACTTGGAGTGAGGGTTCGTTTGGGTTCTTGGGAGGTGATGGGACTTGGGGTGGGGGTTCATTTGTGTTTGGGGTTTTTGGGCAGTGACGGGATTTGGGGTGGGGGTTCGTTTGTGTTTGGGATTCTTGGGGGTGACAGGACTTGGGGTGCAGTGCATGGGGAGGCCCCGGTGGCTCCTCTGAGCTGTCCTGGTCCAGCGGTCACAGAGGCGGCCTCTCCGGGTGGCGTGGGCAGCGCCTTCCCCGTGTGGCCTCCCCGGGGGAGGCCAGCATGGCTGGGACACTCACACCTGTCTGCCAGGGAAGAGAAAGGCACCGTTACATCCATTTGTTATGTTCAAAGCCCCTCTCTGTGGAGCACGAGGAGAAGGCTCCGTTCAAGGCCAGGTGTGGATGGCAGGCTGCTGGCCGCGCAGGCAGAGGGTAGCACCTGTGCCTGTGCCAGGGCCTCGGACGCCACATGGTTCTGACCCCCTGTGAACACCTCACGGCCCTCCCACCATAGCCGGCTTGCATGTTTCACCGGCCCCCAGCCTGTCCCTGTCGCTGGTGCCAAGTTGGGGAAGATCTCTTCCTGGGGTCCTCACCTCTTTCTCTGAAGAACATTGAGATGCAGGGCTGCAGAGGGAGCACCTGGGCTTCTCCCGCGGGCCCTCCTCCTGTCTCCACCTGATAAAAGACACTGATCTGGCCCACAGAGCACCCATGAGCTGAACAATGTCGCCTGGCCCAGGGGCCACCACTTCCCGGACCCTGGCCTGTGACCCAGCGCAGACATTGAAGGAAGGACTGGAATCTGCGGGCTCAGCCAGGAAAATACCAAAGGTTTAGACCCGGGCCTGGCCACTCATCCCTAGGCACCAAATAGAGAGACTGGGTGAAGGGCAGAAGAAGACTGGTCACGTGGCACCGGGGCGCACTGGGAAGACAGCAATTGAGCCCATCTCCAGCCATCTTCAGGAGCCAGACATGTAAACAGACAACGGGCAGGGAGCAGGGGTCAAAGGTGTGCGTAGTTCACGTCCCAGCCCCAGGCTGGCCTGGTTGACAGTCTCTCAGTCCCGGTTTCTGGACAGGCCGCAGAGAACTGGCAAGGCTGCGATCGCTGGGCAGGGCAACCTAGGCATCCTTCTCTGGGGAGAGGGGTAGTTCTTCCAGAGGGGGACGGTGTGTGACCCTTGCCACCAAGATGCTGTGGACCCATCCTGCCCCTCCTAGAACCCAGGGTGCCGAGGGGTCAAGCTGTACTTGCAGTGTCAGCCGGTGTGCGGGCCCCAGTGCTGGGCGCTCTTCAGCAAAAGCGGCTTCTAAGCTTCTCTGCAGGTCTCCCTGGCACCGGTGCTTCTGGGTAGAAATGTCTCCTCATCTCCACATGGACATCCACGTGGCTGGAACTCAGGGAGAAGAGGAAGAGCTCTACCCCGAGATCCTGTGCCCGGTACCCACCGCAGGCTGCCGCGCCCTCTTCTTCTATAGTTAGATTGCTATTTCCGACTCCCGACTTCTCCTTGACTCGCACCTGCGTTATTTTCAGGCTGCAATTGTGGCTGTCGCTGGGACAACACTGCCTTTGGTGGCTGCAGCTCGCGGTCCCCGCAGAGCCAGCCCGCCGCGGGGGGACGCCCGGCCTCGCCTCGCCTCCCGTGGGCTGCTGACAGTTTTAGAAGGGCAAGTTGGGGACGATTGTTTTCCGGCCCTGCGTGTCTCTCTGTCTCCGTCTCTGTCTCTATCTCTCTCTCTCTCACATGTCTCCTCCTCACTCAGGAGAATCTTCTGGAGGCTGATCCCACCTTCCCTCTTCTCTGCACCTCTGTGTACCTCCCTGGCGCAAGGCCACGCGCTCTTCCTTCCAGCCCGTCAGGGGGGCGTCCTCCTTGTCCTGTGTGGCCCTCTCTCTCTCGTCTATCACAAAAGCCATGGCAGCTGCTGGCTGCCTGTGTGGGTGCCCAGCTGGGCAGAGCTGAGGTCTGTGTCTCAGAAGCGGGGGGCTTGGATAGGGGACACGCCCGCCATTCCCGGAGCCCTGATGCTCGCTGTCCCACGCTCCCGGTCAAAGCCCGGCATGGACCTGCCCATCCAACCCCATCTCCTTCCAGAGCCTTGGATCTCTGAAGTGCAGTCTATTCTCACATTCACACCTTGAGGGTGTGATTTGCTGGTCGAAATTCTGTGGGAAATGACTCCATCGTCAGCCATTTAGGTTGTGTCGGTTCTCACATATGTTTTCTGGGTTGCATTCTTTTTTTTTCCATTTGGACAGAGAAGAATGGGTCCAATACATGACTTGAAGTGTTTGCCCAGCACTTGAGAGAATCTCTGCCGGGTCTAGTCTGTGAACAGAGAGATATCACGGAAACCACAACCTGAAGCCCACGACGCTGAGCCCAAGCCTTTATTCCTGCTGTCCTCTTGTATTATCATATTGCAACTGGGAAGGGACTGCTATAAGTTATTATCACCACCACGATCACAGTTCTGAACAACACTCATTGATCATCTCCTATGTGAGAGACCCCTATAAGGCTGGATAGATCAGAGGATTGATTTTGTTTTAAATCCCCATAACAATTTGGCAGAGTTCTGTAAATACACACTTTATAGACTTCCTGAAACTGCCTGGCTGGGTGCTGGCCCTGTGTGGATTTATTACTCAGCACAGACCTGGTCGTGTATAATGGGAAACGGCTCTGTCTGCCGACGGCGGCGGCCTCCTACAGACCAGCGTCCACCTGTGCCCACAGCGGTGCTGGGAACAGACGCAGCAGTCCTCACCTCCACACAGCCCCCAGACTTATTGATCTGGGGACCAAATGTCAAAGACTCCACTTTCCACAACAAATGTTCTTCTTGAAGGTTCTGTGTAAATTGAATTTTCATAAATCAAATCGCATTGTGAAGCCAGGAAGGAGAAAGGCAGTTTATGGGAAACTTGTTTTCCTGCTTTTACAAATGGAAGAAAACTGTGCTATGGGGAAGGGACTTAACTTTGTTTTTAGTTTTCAAAACATACTGCTTTCTATTTTCATATCCGGTTTTCTAATGCGGAGTTACTGGCTCTGGTGTGTCTGGAGCACCAAACGGGCTTCCAGGATGGAGAAAGGGCTTTTCTCCTGGGGAAAGTCTGGGACAATGGGGTCACCCATTGCACAGGGCTGAGCACTCAGCCATGCCAGCCACAGCTCCAGGCTCCCTGGGTGCTTAGCAAAATGGATTTCAGGCTGGAGTGTGCATTAGATTCTCTGAGGACTGGTTTTACCTCAGACCTGGGAACCCAATTCCCAGGGTCTCTGACTCAGTAGGTCCAGAGTGGACTCCGAGAACTTGCCTTTCCAGGAGCTTCAGGGCTGGATAAATGCATTCCCGCGAGCTGCTGAGCTACGTTGGGTCCACACTTTGAGAATCACCACGGCAGCAGCAAGTACATGGAAGTCCCCGGCTTCTGGGTCGTCATACCCTCCAGCGAGCAGCACATTCCTCCACAGACCCCTGATGACTGGACCAAGGGATCCAGCTTCTCCATGACCGCACAGGCTAATTTCTAAAGAAGGGGTGTGCTGTGGAGTGTGGCACCCCACAGCACAAGGTCCTCATGGGGAGGCTTACTACCTTTGATTTGGGAAAAGACAATTGGCAGACATGAACTCATCCTCTTCCTGAGAGCCTGTGGGCATGGCTCTGTCTTCTGATGGTGCCAGGCCTGTCTCGGGGCCCAGGGCTACTGGTTCCCCATTAAGGAGTTGTTTCCTTTCCTGCGACGCTCATTCACGTGTCCGCTCATCTTAGTAGATTACACGCTGCTCTGTGCCCTGGACTTAGCGAGCTCTGGAATCCAGACGAGACCTTGCTCTGTGACACAGGGACAGGGCTGCCAGACCCCGTGCTCTGTGCTGAAGGCCTGACTGTCTGGGGGAGATGAGTCCCTTCCATCCCACGCAGTCCTCTAGACTCGTGGGTGGAGAGGGGGATTGCCTCTCTGTACCATCTCCCACCATGGACAGCTCTGCCCTGCAGAGGGAATCTTATTCCCCCTGAAAGTCAGAGAACGTAGCCTTGCTTTGAAAATTAAGACAGCTAGGGTACCTGTCATTGAAGTTAACACCCCTCCTCCCCCAGTCTACCAGGGAGCAGCCCTTGAGGGAAGAGATTGGGGATGCAGCCAAGAAGTGCACCCGTTCTGGGTGCTTCAAGCAAAGACAAGTCGTGCAGAGAGTGGCTGGGAGTCCAGAATGGAGTCGCCCTGCAGGGACAGCTTTCCCATCTGGAGGGCGGGGAGGGGGCCAAACCCGAGTCCTGGTTAGCTGTAAGTTGGCGTTCGCGAAGGGTGCCAAAAGACGTCATGGTGAGAGCTTCTGGGGGAAGAACCCCTGTCGAGGGGGCTTCCATTTGGTCCAGGGTGCTCCCCCGCACCCTGCCCCTGGCCCAGGGGCCAGGCTGAGCACAGCCGGGTGTCAGGGACGTCTACACCATTAGTCCCTGAGGAATTGGGGAGAATCTGTACCTGTCACCTGAACACACTGGGGTCTTTCACTCTTCAAATGTCATTACTGGGAAGGTGCATAGACACGCAGACCCCAGGACATTAGCATGCAGGTACAAGGTCTCATGAACGCAGGAGACTCGCTCAGTCTCCCTGTCAAGGTGTCTCACCCAGGCCACAGCTGGAAGGTCCTGTGAAGAAGGAAAGATGGCAAAAGGTCACGCCCGCAGCAGGGGACACACGGCCACACAGACAGTCAGCCTCCCCTTCTACCGCGCCAGCCCTGAGGCTGTGGACAGGTCCTAATCAAAGTGTGGTGGGACAGTGTGATGCACCATTATGGTCTCCCAAGTTGGGTTTCTGTCCACCAGCCATAGAATGTTCTTCCTGGGCCTTGTCCCTTCAGTGATATCTACTGAGCTGTCATCGTGAGTCACAGTCCCTGCTCACAATAGAAGTAGAGATCTGCGCTGTATCCCTTCTGCCTGCTGTAGCAAAGTCCCATCTTTCCTTTCCGCAATACCATTGTCCTCTTCAGCCCAACTGAGGCCCTTGCCAAATGCTTCCGCCAGCGCACACGTTTCCTGGTGAGCGTCCTCTGAGCTTCCTCCCAGTGTACACATTTCCTGGTGAGCGTCCTCTGAGCTTCCTCCCAGTGTACACGTTTCCTGGTGAGCGTCCTCTGAGCTTCCTCCCAGAGCACACGTTTCCTGGTGAGCGTCCTCTGAGCTTCCTCCCGGCGCACACGTTTCCTGGTGAGTGGCCTTCATTTGGGGTGCATGGTAGGAAGGGATGTATGGGGCTAACAAATCCATTCCCACAGTCCTGGGCTCCTCAGCCTCATATTCTTCCCCTAAATGATCCCACGCAGACTTGGTTTCTCAACGGCTGTAAGTCGTCAGCGACTGCAGGCTTCCACCGGCCAGTCAGTAAAGACCCCTGTTGGAAACGTTGGGCTTTCTAAGCTGACATGTCAGGTTCAGGATCTCTGCTGGGTGCTGCTGCTGGAAAATCTGGCCTGATCGCAACGTATCTTCCATCCTTTCTGGTCTGACATCCTTCAGATTTGTTCCCACACGTGCCCCTCACATTTCTACTGTTGAAAATGAACCACATCTCAAGATTCCTTCAAACCCTCTGCTCTTTCCTCCCAGACTGGAAGTTACTCTCGGCCTGCCTCGTGGCCGCCCGGAGTCTGGCTGAGGCGTCTGGGAGGTGGTGGGTGCTTGAGGACCATCAGATCGCGCCGCGGGTTACCTGACTCAGGCAAGCCGCTCTCCAGGTCTTCAGGCAAAGTGGGTTAGGTGTGGGGTGCGGTAGGGGCTTCAAAGGCAGAGCCTCTTCTGAAGCAAAGGGCATGGGGACTCTGGCTCTATCCAAATCCAACCAGATTCAGCACAAGTCTCCACAGCCGGCCTGGCCTGCGTATGAAACGGTTACGGCTGTGTGAGTTAAATGTATGCCCGAATTCTCAACCTGTGCAGGTAAAATTTGGTTCTGGTTTTTAAGTTCCTCTCTGCAGCCACAAAAATAAAAACACCAAGTGAAGAGGGCATTAAGGGTGTTCTGAAATCCCTTGGGCTCTGTGACTCTGCCTGAACTGAACTTCCATAGCCGGAAGTTTGCCCTTTCCCCTCTAGCTCTCCAGAACGGGTAAAGTGGCCTGCCTTGTTCTTTTCTCAGTCTTCAGTTGTGGAGTAACTCCATGCGATGTGGAGGGTGGCAGCCTTGGTCCTTTGCCTGGTGGTCTGCAGCACTGTACCACTAATGGCATCACACGCTGCGGATTTCTAATATCCTCGTGTTGGACGCCTTTGAGCTCAGCATTGCATTGAAGATCAGGAATCTGATGTAACCAAGGCCCAAATACAATGTTGGAGGGTCTATTTCCTAGGCTGTGTTGAACAACCTGATTCAATTTGGGAAGAGGGGGGAGGGAAGAACTTTGGCTTTCCACAGATGGAATTTAATGGAATTTAATGTGAGGACTTGATTACATGGTATTGGAAGGAAGAAAACCCGGAGGGAAGTCCCGGCCAATCACAGAAGGAAACAAAGGAAAACCTCCAAAATCATGGGTGGAAATCTGGGAAGAGGTGCCACCTCCCCTTTGCCCACCCCGCCCCCACAGAACACCAGCCTGGAGCCTGGAGTTTTGCCTATAGAAACTGGAGAAGTTGTAGAACTCCACTGCTTGTAGAACACTAGGGAGGGGAGTACCACGGGAGATGAGGGGTGACCTTCCAGGGAGGCAGATGCTGCCTTCCAAAAGAGAAGCTGGGAAGAGGGAGGAGGAGGGTGAGGGAGAAAGCATTCTGCAGGCCACAGTCCTTACAGAAAGCACATGGAAAATAGGTCAGCAGAAGGCACTTTGGAGGAAGGCTTGTCTGAGTGAGCTAGGAACACAGATGGATCATTTCCCCAATGCTTTGGGGGTAAAAATGACAGTTGAGGTTTGAAGTGCACAGACTCTGTTTGCTTTCCCTTTCGGCTCTCAGGGGCGCAGCGCTCTCCCCGGCCAGGCTGGTTCACTCCCCTCAGCCCCACCCACTCCGGCTTTGGGGGAACCTACCCCCCCTTCTTCCTCCATCGCTTTCTCCTCTGTGGTAGAGCCTCGAAGCCACGCTCCACTCTCACCCAGACACGTTCAGTGGTGTGCAGGAAGGGTGAGGCGGCACACGCTTGTGCGGTAGGCAGTGTTGTGCACGCATCCACAGATGCAAACATGCTTGTGTGGCATGGGTATAGAATAAACCTCATGTGTTACACAAAGCACTGCAGAAAACTGAACCGTTTTGTTCGTGGTGCTGCAGCTCGGGACCTCAGCTCGGGGCTAATGCACGGCGCCGGGCCGGTCACACGGAGCTCAGCAGCCAGTTTCTTGCCTCCAAACTCCCAGCCACCTCTGTGTGCCTGGATGTCTCTGTGGATTTCTTAAGGTAGGCACCGGGAGGGTAATGGAACATGCTATTTATTTCCTTTTGTGAAATTGAGATATAATTTATATGCCGTAAAATAGACCCATCTAAAGGACACAACTGGGTAGGTTTTAGTATTTTCACAAACATTTGCATCGCCACAGTTTAATTCCAGAGGATTTTCACTGCTCCATAAAGAAGCCCTGAACTCATTAGCAGTCGCTCCCAGTCCCCACCAGCCACGGGAAACCACTGACCTATTTTCTGTACGGATCTGCCTGTTTCCCTCCTTTCAAAGATGGTGTTTATTCGCTTATTGGCTGGTTGATTATAAAATGTTCAATGAAATATACACCTCAGCCCATAAAACAGGGCCCTCTCCCTCTATCTCTTTACTTCCCTCCCTCCCTCCTTTTAAAATGAGAATACTTCCTCTTTGGTACCTGGTCTGGTATGCTGGGTTAACCGTGTTTGCTGCTAACTTGGACGACTAGTTACACTTAGGAACTGCAGCACAGTCTTCAGTTTGCATTTTAGTCCATCTGCACAGGGACATCGTGGTATTATTTCCTTTTCTTTTTCTCCTCGACTTTCCAGTTTGGGATACAGAGAAAAGCTATAATAAAGGAGTCAAGAATCTAAATACCATATTTCACTCAAAGGAACGAGGGTCCCTTGGAGAACTTGCCAATTGCAAGTCCCTGGCAAGAGCTATTTCTGAAGAGCCTGGAATTTCTCTTCATCTTCAACTGCAAGAAAGGTATCAAAAACACCAGAGCTGGGGAAACATAGTCAGAAAACAAAAATGAAATCAATCAAGATAGGAAATATGGAGCCAGGTGCTGGTGGCTCATGCCTATAATCCTAGCTACTCAGGAACTGAGATCTAAGGACTATTATTTGAAGTGAGTGAGGACAGAAAAGTCCATGAGACTCTTATATCCAATTAACCACCAAAAACACTGCAAGTAGAACTGTGACTGAAGTGGCAGAGTGCTAACCTTGAACAAAACAGTCCGGGGACATCCCCAGGCCCTGAGTTCAAGACCCAGGCTGACACACACCAACACAAAGATATGAATGGCCATGCATTAGAAACCATCACTGGGATTTAAATGAACAAGTTCACGATGATGCTGAGGACTTTGTGGTCCAGGGGACAACTGCATTTAGCCTGAAAGCTGGCAGCTATCAGAGGAGATCCGTACTTATTTCCATTTTTCAGCCTGACTTTACCCTAAGGTAACAAATTGTGTACAAGTAGATGTTCTCTTTGCAAAGCCTTTGCAGCTAATCAACACATTCAAGACACTGGAATATTATGCTACTAAAACTCCAGCGGATCAACGCATGTAGACAGCCATCAACAAAAGTTACAAACACCCAGCAGAGTGCAACTTACGCTGGAGATACTGAATGTTGTTGAGGAAGTGCATTTTCCCAACAAATCAAAGCAAAACCCAACCGACTCCATCCAGTCAAGCTGCTTTATTTTGTAGTGTCAGGGACCACTCACAGAAAAGCAATCCACAAACCCAGACCACAGCAAACACTGGGACCAACATCCTGGTGTCTTCAACCAATCAAAACCACAGTTAGGTTGTAAATCGAGATACACTGAATTCATGAGCTGCTTTGCTAAGTGGCAACTCCTATGTACATCTGCTTAAAGACAATAATAACAATAACAATAGTAAATACTTTGATCTAAAAAAGAAAACAATACAGGTCTAGAAGAGAAAATCAACCCACAGGTAGATTAGATTAAATCAGAAGATGAAGAGACTTAATAGAGACATCAGGCTCACTATATGCCTCTCTGTGCATCTGCGCACATATGTGAATATACACACACATAAACACATCAATTGCTAGAAATCACTTAATGACATGGGAAAATTTGAACACCACAGTGTATTTAATGACAGCCAAATTGATTGTTGAAAATCTCAGAGTGGAGTTAGATGGTAATGATCATATCCACAAGGGATCATACTCAAAGAAAGAGGAGTTTTATGTTTCCAAACTATGTTCTATGATATTCTCTCTAAAACCGGCTTCAAAAATAATGAACTGGGATGTGCTAGATGGGTGGAGGTCCCTGGGGAAACAAGGTTGGCCGAGAGTCCATACAGGGGAGTCCATTATTCTCCCTTGTCTAGAGTGCACACATGTGAACTTTCCAGAAAGGAACTTAAAGCATCTCTGGAGGAAAGCCTGGCCTCCTCCATTGTCCTTCCCTACGTCCTCACTCTGCTGTGGGCGGGCCTTCCTCAGTTTCCTCAGCGAATAATACAGTATTCAGTCAACACACGGGAAGCACAGGGAGCAGAGCCTGTTGCCCCATAGATGGGCAGCTCATTGTTTTTGACTTCTGAAAAGTGTTTCATAGAATGTCTTCAGTGAACTCCACCTGTGCCAAGCCTTGATGACTACACATGATCAAAATCAACGAAGATCTCCTAGATTGCCCTGTATCTGCCAGTGAGCGGGGTCCTCCCAGAAGAGAGGCTGAGGACCAAGATGCTGGTTGATTGCTGATTCTTATTCTGTGTTTGTGAAGCTTCGGCATGTATAATTTTCTTGGCAACTGCTGCCTCATTTCCATAAAGCCAGGTAAGGACAGAAATCCTCCCAGCCACAGTCTGCCCATACACTGTCCATAGGTTCTGATTATCTTCCTTTCCCTGTGTGACCATTATGATACTTTCGGCCCATCTCTCAGCCATTCCCTTTGCCTTGCTACTTGTTAGTCAAGTCTCTGCCAACACTGCCATTACTTTTCCTGTGGGAATAGCAAAAGTGTCTCACAAACACAACCTGTGAATGCAGCCCAGCCTCTGTGTTCAACATGAGAAGTAACCTCTCGTGAGCATCACTCATTTGCCTTTCCTGCCTAGTGTCTTTTTGAAAGGAAAACATAATTGGTGCAATCTCAATCTGTCATTTTTTTAACCTTGAAATTTATGCTCCTGGGGTCTCCGTTGAAAATCTGTTTCACACTAGAAGACTAAAAGATGCTCATACGGTTAGCAATATGGTCAAGCTACATAAGGCACTCAGCAATTTTACTGTGGGCGTTCCCTTGTGGGTGACCTAGCGTTTCCCTCGGGCACACAGAGAGGAAAGCAGTGCATTTGAATCCCACCTGAATCGCTCTGGTGCTCACAGGTAAGTCTGGAGCTCTGCCGACCTCTGACCTCTTGCCTTGAATAACCCCGTCTTTGTGTCCCCTTCAGTTTGTCCTGAGAACCTTGTAGAAATTCATTCTTCCATATAAATTTAGGATAAATTTCTTAGTTTCATTAAAAACTTATAATTTTAGCTAAAATGTTAGTGCAACATAGGAAAATTAAGCTTTATAATAGTAATTTACCCCATCCTGGCTGAGAGTTTCCCCGATTGTTTGAACTCTTTATTCTGCACTCTTTGATTTAATTTCAATTATTTCTTGCAAATACATTCCTTTTGGAATAATTTTAGTTATTTAGAATGATAGTTGGTACTATGAATTGATTTCATTTTTTACTATGATATCATTAGGTAATTATTTCTGATATAGAAGAATATTATTCATGTAAGTAAATGGATGTGAAACCTGGTGAGAGTCTCTTAATAATTTTGATAGTGTGGATTTTTATTCTGTGTTCCCAGAGCATAATCATGTTCTTTAATAATTTATGTTTTTGGCATGAGTTCGTAACATAAATTAGGGATACACTTTATCAAGTTGTTTTCATTTATTTGTTAATGGAACTGGGTGCTTTCTCCCTCTTCACTAGTCAGTTAGTGTGATATATTGCCTTAGTAGGTTTTGTTCCTATTAGGAAAAAACACATTATGTTATGTTAGTTGTAATGTGTTCTTGGTATTGTCTAGCTAACATGTGCATTTGTGGGAGAGTGTTCTTAAAATATCATTATCCTACTTGTAGAAATACTCTAATGTTTTACTTTATGATACTTTACCTCAGTTTCTGAGTAGAGTTAACAATACTCAGGCAAAGACACAAATCATTTCATTCCTCTAAATTATCTATTGGTTTTATATACTTAAAACTATAATGTATGTTTGTGATAGTTCTGAAATCTTAATTCTTTGTGTTACCAACAAAATGTTTGCTTTTTGTAGATGATATATTTAATCTTAAATATGCCATATTCAGAATACATACATATACATATATATGCATAAATAAATATATGCATATATATGTATATACATATATATGTGTATGTATAAATCATGTATATGGCGTATGTATATATGTGTGTATACATGTAAGGATATATATGTATATATATTGTGGGTCTGTATACACACACAGATCTTATTGGAATGTACCTTACTTCTTAATCTCCTGACTTCCCATAAGTTCACAACCTTTTGAGTGTGTTCTTAATAGACAACATATCATTTTATTATGTTTATTGCTCAGCTTCAAGTCTCTTTTCTCCCAGAAACCTTAGTACATTTACAGTTATTGTAATAATTATATTTGCATTTGTTTGAACAATATCATTTCATATTTTAAAATTGATCAGATTTTAGCCAGATTTTTCTCCTTTAGCTTTCTTGGTTTATTATTGATGAAATATATATATATATATACATGAGGTAAAGTATCATAAAGTAAAACATTAGAGTATTTCTACAAGTAGGTTAATGATATTTTAAGTACACTCTCCCACATATAAATTAATAGTGTTCATTCATCAGAGCTTACAGCTAATGCTGCTGTCTATGTTCACTTGTCACTCTCCATGCAGACTTGTTTCTCTTTCTCTGGTGTAAATACTGATGTGTAGGATTGATACTATTGATCTACCGAGCCATTGTACCATGTGTTCTAACCAGCAATACATGAAATCATCAGCTACTGAAATCCTTGCTAGTATTTTTATCTGTTTTTAGTGATTTTTCACCATCCTCTTGGAGATTTTTCTTTCATGCTATTGTTGGTTTATTGGGTTTCTCCTTAGTGTTACTGATCATGGTTTTACATGTAGACTACTCTACACGTCTGATAAAATGTCTACCTTTTGTGTGCTTCCAAATTAGTGTTGTTATATTTTGGCTCCAGGTTTTAAGTTGCACAATGTACTTTCCCAGACTGGAGGCTGTGTTCCCACTCTCCTCACAGAGTTTCCTGAAAGGCAATGAGCACTTTTACTTCCTAGGAATTTCAGTTTTTCTATGTTCAATTTTGTGCTTTATGGATTTGCGCCTCAGGAACAAAAACAAGTTGCCTTATCTATTACACTCACATAAAAAATGTTTTACCCAGCTATTTTCATCTCAGAGGTTTAATTATTCCTTCTCAAAAACTTGTTTTGGTGATTCTTTGTCATTTGAATTTGTGGGGAGCCGGCGCGAAGGCGCCGCCCACTTCCTTGCAGTTTTGAGGTAACTCCATATTAGGCATTGCTTGGCAGGACGGTGGGTCCTGGGCTTTGCGCATGCGCGAGCCAGGTAGAGTCCCTAGCCAATCCCGTGGCACCTGGTGACGGCGAAAGGCAG
>NW_012267303.1:1977098-1979228 GCF_000151885.1 Dipodomys ordii
ACCCAGTGAGGTACTTCTTGACTCTGTGGAAAAACACAAACCGCTCCCCTGGATCTCGTTATTACCGGATCCGGTCCATACCATTTATTATTAATAACATCCTTCCACATAACCATGTCTTTAGTATCCATGGGGTCTCTTGTCATATGCCGATCTGCGGCAGACTGATCGTTGTCATTTAGAATTAAAAAATTAAGGGTAAAGAGCGCAAGAGAAAGTCTTTCCCTGGGGGACGCTGACTCAGCATGAATTTTCACAAATTTTAGATTTTTATTGTGATTGTGTCTGTATTCTTTTCATTTGTATAGGTTTACCCAAATACCTGAGAGTAATCACAAATACTTGACAGATGTAACATAAGGGGAGAATGATTTATTTTGTTCATATTTTCAATGTATGGATATTAGTTTTTTATTAGAAGCATAAGTTAATACTATCTCTAAGAAGAAAATTCTGACCATAATGGCTGAAATGAAGATGAGAGCTAGAAGCTTGGTTCAAGAGGTAGAGCACCAGCAGTGAGCAAAAAGCCCACTGGACACATAAGGCTCTGATGGCAAAGTGGGAAGAAGAGAGGCTCCCAGCTGTGGGCTGGTCAGGGGTAAAGGGCTAACGCTCTGAGCCCTTTAGAAGTAAAACTAAAAATAGACTCGAGGGTCTGAGCTCACATCCCTGGGACAACACCCAAAAGGAGTAAGCACAGACGAGTACCACGGCCATGCGAAAGAGACCCAATGATTGTGCTGTTCACCAAAGCCCCACCTGCTCACAGTCCAAAGGTCTCATCAGTAGACTGGACCAGCAGGTTGCGCTGTGACTTTACAGTGGTGTTATAGTCTCCTAGCCAAGGGCAATGAACTGCTCAGCACAAAACCTCAGGGGTCACGCTCCTAAGAACAACAGTGAGAAAGCAATCCAGATATGAGAGGGTGGACAGTGGGCCACATACTAACCCTGTGTGACAGGGCTCGCCTCCGGTGGCTGGGCCTGGACAAGGCAGCCGTGGAGGGGGAGGGTGTGGGGTTTGGGTTTGCATGTGGGTCTCTGGCAGCCAGTGATTTGTAGACATCACTCAGCCATTTATTTATGAGCACTGCCTGTCATGTCTGATTTGAAGACAAGTTATCCCTGGTCGGTATGCCCAGGGCTTCACACGGAGCAGAGTGGTTTGGGAAGGTGGTATGGCACCAAAGGCCCTGTGATGTGCTGGACTCCTTAAGCACAGAGAAGCAAGGCCATTTTCAGTACTAGAATTTGGAATTTTAGTTTGAGTCTTGTACTTTTAAAAAACATCTAGCTGAGTGCTGGTGGCTCACGCCTGTCATCCTAGCTACTCAGGAGGCTGAGATCTGAGGATTGAGGTTCAAGCCAGCCTAGACAGCAAAATCTGTGGGACTCTTATCTCCAATTAAACACCAGAAAACTGGAAGTGGTGCTGTGGCTCAAGTGGTAAAGTGCTCTCCTTGAGCTGAAGAGCTGAGGAACAGCACCCAGGCCCAGAGTTCAAGCCCCATGACCAACAACAACAACAACAACAACAACAAAAATCTAAAAAATTCTTAATAATTCAATCATATGCCGTGTGTATTTTGCCACATATATGAACCCAGAGATAATTGGAAACCCCAAAGGGCTTTAGAAGTATTTGTTAAGAGAGTGATTGGTGGTGGTGGGTGTTGGTGCTCAGCACTGTGGTTTCCTGCCCATACATCCCCCACTAAGCTCACCCCAGGGGCTCCCACTCCCCAGCATTAGCAGAAAGACAACATGTGTTTGGAGCCAAGTGGGTGCAGCTGCGACCACTCACAAAGCAGCACTTGGGAATAAGACCCAAAAACTTCACTGGTAATCATCACCTATTCCTGTGTTTGAAGTTTCGCTAATTACCTATTTTTGTGTGAAATTGGCCAAGACAAGGCACCCAACGAATGAGTTACCATAAAAAGCAACTAGCAAGGAAGCAAGCCTCTGCCCACTGTGAGCACTGTGGTGGGAAGGGTTCCCACGTGGCTCCAGATGTGAGCTTCCTTGTGAGCAGAGACCCTGGCTCACACCAGTGCTCAGAGACCCTGGCTCACACCAGTGCTCAGAGACCCTGGCTCACATCAGTGCAGCAGAGACCCTGGCTCA
>NW_012267303.1:1979553-1983799 GCF_000151885.1 Dipodomys ordii
TGGCTCACACCAGTGCTCAGAGACCCTGGCTCACACCAGTGCTCAGAGACCCTGGCTCACATCAGTGCAGCAGAGACCCTGGCTCACACCAGTGCAGCAGAGACCCTGGCTCACACCAGTGCAGCAGAGACCCTGGCTCACACCTGTGCAGTAGAGACTCTGGCTCACACCAGTGTGCAAAGATCCTGGCTCACATCAGTGCAGCAGTAGAGCAGCTCCCGGCCCCGTGGGCCTCACAGGACGCTGCCTGGAGGCTATTTTCTACAAAAGGCAGGGACTTGAGTGTCTGTGGGGTTGTAAAAGGCACTCAGAGACAGTAACCGCCCAGCCAGTGAAGACAGCAGCTGTGGCTGTGCCCTGTCCACTGTGTCTGGTGGGATGGGAGCCCTATCACCCCCAAGGGGAAAGGTAGCTGGGATCAGGAGAAGCAGGGGCATCCTGCTGTTTCCTTCCCTTCCCTTTCATCCCAGAGAACTGTAAGATGGAGAAGCCCTACAGCTCTCCTCCAAGTTACAAAGGGCCCATTGCCTGCCCCAGGCTGGAGGAAGCCCAGGGTGGAACAGGAAGGCCTTTGTCTCAGCCTGTGGCCCCTGCATCTTGGTGACCTCCAAGAGAGGCCCTGCTCAGCCCTGTGTGGGCAGGCTTCACCCCTGACAGTCCGGTCATCTCTCATGCCTCAGGCCTTCCCAGGTGGCATTCGAGCCCGGGTGGGAAGGACAGGTGGAGCGATAGCTGTGCAGCCGATGTAGGCAGAGCAATCACAGTTGGCAAGCAGGCAATTAGGTTCCAAGACAACACAACGATTTGTGTTTTTGGCCTTCGATTGCTCCACACCTCAATCCAGGCGCCTTCTAGCACACGTTAACAACTGCCTGACACACCTCAGCTGAAGAGGAGCTTGCTGGAGCCCAAGCCTGAGGCTGGCCGGTGCAGGAGGAAGCAACCCACCGGTGCGCCCAGCAATTGTCTCCGCGGTGGTGAGAAGTCATTAGGAACGCACTTACGAGTCCCGCTTAATATTGATCAATGGCAGGGTTAGGGGAGATGTCAGAGCTTGAGAGCAGGAGCTGAAAGATGAACCGAACGACTCTTTCCTGACGGATTATGAGAGGAAGCTCTGTCATAATGTAATTTTCCAGACAGTTGGATCGATGATGTCAACTATGACCCCGGGGCTTGAGTGATGAGTCAGATTTGGGAGTTCTGGATTAATGGATGGTGGGAAGCAGTCACGTCCCTCCTAATGGATACTCTGGGAACACCCAAAGTGACCTGGAGGAAATTATTCATCATGTGATTCCTAAAGACAAAAGCCCTGGTCCTCTGTCCCTGCCTGGGACACTCGCTTTATATTAAGTGCTCTTGCACATCAGAAATGTATTTTATGCTCTGAGAGGCAGCTGTGCTGAGGTCATCCGAGACGCATTTTCTGTCTGAGCATTGTCAGAGATGGAGAGCTCAGCTGAACCAACATGCCACACACGCGTGTCCGCATGCACGGCACGCACGAGGCTGGTCTGGACGGCATCCTCTCCTTCCACAGCCCTGACTTCCAGATTCCCCAGTGGACCTCCTTGCCTCAATTTGCCTGCAAGCCTTTCTGACCAGGGGGTGGAGTGTCTCTCATCACGAAACCCTGACCACATCTCCTTCCGCCTGGATTTCTGCCGCTACAGATACAGTCCCACAGACTCGAGTAAGGCACAAAGACACGACGCTTATTTTGGCTCATGGTTCCAGAGCATGGAGGTCAGTGGCCTCTATCTGAGGATGGCCACCCTGCGGGTGGAATTCAGAGGTGGCCCAAGGTGGGAGGTCTGAGCATCACTCCTGTGCCTCAGGGAATTGTTCTTAAGGCAACTGGCACGGAATCCTGAAACCGTCACCCATGGACTTAGCCAATCCTTGTCCTTTCCCGAAGGTGACAGCTATAAGCTCCATCATGAGACGAGGTCTCTACGCTCTTCACACCTCACCACAGAGATGGGACACCAGCATGGATTTCAGAGTTGCGTAGAACTCACCGGTGTCACCTAGCTTACTGTCAGGACTCGAGTTTATTACATGTATGGGTGGATTACTCTTTTAGCATTTTAGTACTAAGAGGCCCCATAAATCCCCAGTGCCTTCTTGTTTTGTGTGCTCTCTGCTTCCTTTCTGTTGACTGACACCTGCCCGTCCATCCTCCACATTCCCCGTCCTGTCTAGTCAAGGTGGGCCTGGAGGAGCCCCACTGTGGTGCTAGACGCGGTGTGTCATACCGCTCCACGCTGCCCTAGCTCCTCCACACCCCAGAGCTGTTCTACTTCGCAGGGAAGAGCTGAGTCTGTCTGTGGCCGGGCTCTTGACACAGGAGCTTGGATTCTGGAGGCCTCTGATCTATTCCCCTCTGTGGACGCACACTGCTTTCTCAGTCTTTAAGTGGAACTTCTTCCTCCCTCCTCCCTCCACCTCCTCATCCTCCTGACCCCGCCCACCCCCACAGCTGTTCAAATCCCAGCACAGGTGAGGAGTCACATGATCAAAACCTGCATCCTGCCATTCAGACAGCTGGTGTGGCCTGCTTCAGGCTTGATACTTCTCTAGTGGATAGAGACATGGGGGAGAACTGGGAAGCAGGAGCTCAGCCACGAAAGGCTGCAGGGCTCCAAGAAACACATGGAGAAATATATTGACTCACAGCTCTTGAGGTCGAAGTGTGAGACCCAGTTTCCGGGAGACTGGTTCTCCATCTCATACCTCTTCCCTTATCACCCCTGCCTAAGAACATGAGCTACTGGGAAAAGCTCAGCTTTGGCCAAGCCTACTTTCTTTGGGAGTTTGGATATTGTTTATTTATTTTTGTCAGTTGTGGAGTCTGAACTCTGGGCCTGGGCGCTGTCCCTCAGCTCTTCAGCTCAAGGCTAGTGCTCTACCATTTGAGCCACAGCACCACTTCCAGCTTTTTCTGCTTATGTGGTGCTGAGGCATCAAACCCAGGGCCTCATGCATGCAAGGCAAGCGCAATACCACTGAGCCACCTTCCCAGCCCAGGAGTTTGAATCTTGCAAGGCAAGCACTATACCACTGAGCCACCTTCCCAGCCCAGGAGTTTGAATCTTGCAAGGCAAGCACTCTACCACTGAGCCACCTTCCCAGCCCAGGAGTTTGGATCTTGCAAGGCAAGCACTCTACCACTGAGCCACCTTCCCAGCCCAGGAGTTTGGATCTTGTATGAGGCTTTCTGCGACTGACTTTTCACTGTTTGCCATTCCTACCCTGGATAAAGGGCAGAGGAGCCCACACTAACTTTGGGCTGATATTCCCACCTTGTGCTGACCTACTCCAGCAGGAGCTGGACAAAGATTCTCTTCTTGACTCAACTACAGTCCAGATCTCCATCCCTCTGCTAGACCCACCCATGGGCACTCCACCTCAGCTAGAACTCTGCTGATTCTGTGCATCACATCCAGTATCTGAACACTCACCACCCCGAGCAACCCCGCATCCTCCCCCACGCCCAGCTCTTCTGCTAGGTTTGGAGTTGAGTTTATTCTGTTCCACTGGAAATCAAATCCCATTGCCGGGGCTCTTGCAGCTGTATCCATCTGTAGGAGCACCCGCCTGTAGGAGCAGCCACCTAGAAGGCAGTCTTGACCCAGGCTTCACAGACATGCCCTCTGTAGTATCTGCTCCTGGCCTTCTGCTCGGCCTGAACCTGAGTGAGCCCGCGTCTCCCTCCCCACAGTGCGACACCGCTCAGTCACTTGCTTTGTCTGCCCCAACATCCTCATCAGTGCAGGGACAGTGCTGTCATCTGTCTTACAGAGCTGACCTGAGGGGCGAGGGACTGGTGCCTATAAAACATGGAGAACGCGGCAGGACACATCCGGAGCCTTCTGTCAGGCTGGGCCTGACTCTGGCTTTCCCGGTTGTAATTCAATCTTCCCCAGAATGGTGCTTGCCTGAAGATGAAGGGAAGGGAGGCAAATATGAAGCAGGATGCACACGTGCGTAAGCGCACACGTGGGCACGTGCGCATACACACACACACGCACACGCACACACACACACACGGGTGTGGGCACAATGTGTCCTCTTAGCATTTGTATGTTGAAATCCTAACCCCCAGTTCCCAACAATATAAATTATTTTGAAATAAGGTCACGGCAAATGCAATTAGCTAAGATGAAGTCATATTGGAGAAGGTGGGGCTTTAACTCCATCTGACTAGAGTCCTTACAAGAAGACATGTGCACACACACAC
>NW_012267303.1:1984037-1984381 GCF_000151885.1 Dipodomys ordii
ACACACACGCACACATACACACGCACACATACACACATACACACGCACACACACACACGCACACATACACACACACGCATACACACGCACACACGCACACACGCGCACACACACACACACACACACACGGGTGTGGGCACAATGTGTCCTCTTAGCATTTGTATGTTGAAATCCTAACCCCCAGTTCTCAACAATATAAATTATTTTGAAATAAGGTCACGGCAAATGCAATTAGCTAAGATGAAGTCGTATTGGAGAAGGTGGGGCTTTAACTCCATCTGACTAGAGTCCTTACAAGAAGACATGTGCACACACACACGCGCACACACACACACGCACACACA
>NW_012267303.1:1985716-2016517 GCF_000151885.1 Dipodomys ordii
GTAAACCGGGGCAGCACAATGGAGACGAAGCAGAGCCTGAGCAGATCCTCTCAGAAGGACCCGGCCTCCAGGCACCTGGGTCCCGTACCTCTGACTGTCCCGGTGAGCCGCTCGGCTGCCAGCCACCCCCGCTGTGACACATGGCCACAGCAGCTCCAGCCAGGTCCCCCTGCACACTTATCTTAAGGTTACAAAGGTGGGGAAGCGTCTGGGAGGAGCTGTGTGTTATCTTTGGTCTCCAGCCCTGCCTTCTCCCCGGCTGTTTGTTAGCATTGTTTCCTTCCGAGGGCACATCTCCCGCACTCGCTGAGGTCCTGCATCACCCGCGCCCTCTCCAGGCTAGGGACAGCCCTGCCTGCTCTGCACCCTGGGCTCAGCTCCGGAGCAAACCGCAGGCGTCAGATACAAGGCCCTTTGCCTCAGCCCATCTGTCCTCCCCGGTGGGTCTCCTGCGCTCCCTGTCCCCTAGAAGTCCCCTTGATTCTCTGCCACAAGGGAATTGTCAGGGGCTGCCACCCTGTGTCACTCTGAGCAACCTCCTCCCTATCCCTGGTGGAAAAGGAGCCTCGAGAAAGCGTCCAACAACATCCGCAGATGCCACCCGTTTCCATGCAAAGCCTTGTTTCTTGACTAATGAATCCTCCAGTTAGAAAAATACCCCTGAAGAGCAGCTGCACATCAATGTGATGGGCAGTTATAGGCACTCAGTAGATTTTTGCTACGTTTAATGGAATTGAATTTCCTAAGAGCCGGACATTTCCTCTCTCAAATATCTAATATATCCTGTGTCCAACTCACAGTCTGCTAATGAACAGAGCACTCAGGGACGGGCTCTCCTGAGCCAGGACTTGGATTTCTTAATTAACTGAGTACATTTGGAGAGAATCTCAGAGCTCGGGATAAGGAGTGAAGTAAGGCTCAGATGGCAGCTCACACAGACTGCTGGGATCAGGAAAGATCACAGTCCAAAGGCTTCTGAGCTCTATCTTAGCTGATAAAACCTAGTAGTGGTGGTGTGTGCCTGTCACCCCAGCTGCATGGAAACTGTAAATAGGAGGATTGTGGTCTGGCTAGCCTGGGCATAAATGCAAAACCTGATCTGCAAAATAACTAGAAAAAACAAGACTCCACAGTGTGACTCAAAGGCTGCCTGGGAAGGGCAAGGCCCTGAATTCAAACCTCAGTACTGAAACAAAGAGAAGAGAGTAAATGAATGAAATACAGAGGGCTTTCAGCCACTCTTTCAATGCGCTTGTCAATGTATTTTGCATCGGTTGCATGATCACAGTTGACTTTGCATTCTTGTAAAACAAAAACCAAAACAAGGTTCTCCATGCTGGATTCAGAGACTGAGACAGTACAGCTATGGTGCCTGAGGTCCTGCTAGGGTCAGCAATGAGACCTTGGCCCTTGTCTGTCTGTCAGTCCTAGCATGCTGCCTGCCTGGGAGAGGATCCAGGCTGCCAGGGGACATCAGGACTTTGTGCTGGGTGTTAACCCTGGAGCAGCAGGTCAGGGGAAAGTGGACCATCACTCTGCTGGCTGCATCCTCATCCCACCTTCCAGTGTGAAGCCTTAGTGTCAATCAATCTCTGTCTCTCTCTGTGTCTCTCTCCCTCTCTCCCCTATGAATTAAACTCAGAAAGTTGTGCATTTTAGGTAATTAAGCAACTTCCTTGGTTGGTCCCTTCCTGGTATTTAAAAAGTCATCATGGCAGGCAGTTGTTTAAGTGAGTGGATAATTCAGAACAGAGTTTGCGGGTCCAGGTATATTTCTGTGCCGTGGTGTGTCTCTCTTGTGTCTTAGAAAAGTATGGTTGCCAGATAAGACACAGGATTCCTAGTTAAATTTGAATTTCAAGTAAGCAACAAATAAATCCCTAGTAGAAGGGTGTTCCAAACACCGTGTTTTTTATCTGCTCGCCTTGGCATCCCTGGCAGAGGTGAGGGGCTGCGGTGAGCGGAGCGCCGAGCTGGGCTGACAGCTTCAGGCGGACACATAACCGTCAGCCATGCCCTGCTCTGTGCGCGGGACGGACCTATGCTTGGCAGGCTCAGTTAGCTCCCTGGGCTGACCCCCAGCAAGGTTGTGAGGATTGAGGGAACCAGGGGAACTTAAAAGCCCTCCAGAGCCCTTCCTTCCCATGACCCACCCATTTGCCCGCCTCTCTGCCTTCTTCCTTCCATCCCATGATCCGTCCATCAGGTCCTGCAGGACGCCCAGCTCCCAGGTGGCTGCTCACTTCCATCTGAATGTCTTGTGACAAGTACAATACCAACAGCCTGGGAAGGAGGACTCGTTACCCTCAGAGTGCCATCCGAGTCCTGCCCAGAGTCATTGATCGGTCCCTAATCACTCCCAGCGGTCCCTTTCTCTAGATCATTGTCCTGACAACAGATCACGAGCAGCACCCCTTCCTTGCCAGGCCGGCCTCTGCCTCGGCTGGAGACCAAAGGGAACAGGGCATGGAACCCCAGCTCCCAGAGGGAAGCCTTCCGCAGAGCAAGCTGCTGCCCAGGGCTGGCCGGAGGAGCCAGTCTTGGTCAGCTCCCTGCAGGCTGTGGTCAGCTCTCTGCAGGGCACAGCTTGCTCTTCCAGCTCTTCCACAGAGCAACCCGGACCCACGACAGGTCTCTCGAAGGAAAGGGGCCAGGCAATGCCACCAAACACAGCCCTTGGGACAACTGTATATTTGTTTCTGAAACATCACGATTCTGTTTCTCCTGTTTGACAACTTGTTGGACTAAGAATTGAGGCAAGAGAGAGGTCACCGGGGCTCCAGGCTGGAAGTCCAGGCGTTCCAACACAGCCATCGGGCTGGCTGCTGGTGTTAGAGAAAGCAGGTGGAAACGGTAGTGACTTGGGGAAGAGAGCTGATCCACAACCGCTAGGCTGGGCTGGGAAGGGGAAGTGAGCAGGCAGCCCTGACGTCAGCTTCAGGTCTAGGGGAATCGGGGCAGGGAGCCGCGGTACATCGGGGAAGGGGCCTGGAGTGGAGTGGGCAGGGTCTCCGTTCTGATCGCTGGAGGTGGCCCAGACGATGCTCACGACGCAAAGGGACGGCCAGTTCCCATGCGACGTTGCTCCCGTACGGGTGCGATCTCTCTTACCAGGGCTAACTGGTCTCGTTCTGGGAGTGATCTGGGGAGTGGCCTGTCATAAAGAAGTTGTTGATCAGCCAGCCCTAAGGCTCTGGAATCCGAGGTGACTGCCGGGTGAGGGCCACCAATCATATGGCTTTCAGATGCCTTTTGGTGGAGGGAATTGGCAGGGGTTGTGGGTTCATGGACACAGCAGAGGGATTAAGGGGCCTGTGTGTGCAGGTATGCAGGAGCCTGACCTCAAGTGTTAGAACACAGAGGGCAGGACTCACATGCAAAGTAAGGCAGGGGTGCGTCCGTGCTGTGCCCGCAGGGCACCTGTTACACAGATCTGTGTCCTTCCAGTGACACAAGTAGGAAAGCTGAGCTGTGGGAAGCCGAGGACAAGGACACACTGCAGGTCGGCGGGAGCCAGAACGAGTGTGCAGCTCACAAGGTCGTCTGTGAACGAGTGTGCAGCTCACAAGGTCTGTGAACGAGTGTGCAGCTCACAAGGTCCGTGAAGAGTGTGCAGCTCACAAGGTCAGTGAACGAGTGTGCAGCTCACAAGGTCAGTGAACGAGTGTGCAGCTCACAAGGTCTGTGAACGAATGTGCAGCTCAAATATCCCCCCTCGGGGAGAAGGTCTGTGAACGAGTGTGCAGCTCACAAGGTCTGTGAACGAGTGTGCAGCTCACAAGGTCTGTGAAGAGTGTGCAGCTCACAAGGTCAGTGAACGAGTGTGCAGCTCACAAGGTCTGTGAACGAGTGTGCAGCTCAAATATCCCCCCTCGGGGAGAAGGTCTGTGAACGAGTGTGCAGCCCAAGTCCCCCCCTCGGGGAGAAGGTCTGTGCTGGGGACAGCGGGCAGTCACACCTCCCGGCCACCTTGAGCCTGATGCGTAATCCCCGCCAAACATTCAGCCAGTGCCCTCTGTGGAGAATGTCCTCATCTCTCCAATTCCCCAGCTCCAGTCCTTTCCCGCTGGACAATGGGCTCTCCGTGAAAGGATCTGTTGAATTACAAAGGATTAATGCTGCAGAGGTGCTGGAGACATAAATTGTTCTTCTCTCAAACCTTTCTCCAAAAGATTAAAAAGAAATCTGCATTTCTTTGAAGGACTAAGGACGAGAGGCCCAGGAGGCGGACAATAGGGAGCAGACAGCAAAGGAGCCTGGGTGTGACTCCCTGCCAGCCTCAAGAGCACCTGTGTCTGGGCTCTGAGCCCCCCTTGCTCTGGGAGCATCCCTCTAGGAAGGAACCGACCTCAGGCCCAACCCCCCCAACTTCAGCAGTGCCCTGTGTCATTGGGACCAGATGTCAGGTCTGACTCCCCAGGAAGTAGCTCTAGAGAATCACAGCCATCGGGGCCCCTGCTGAGGCTCCTGGTTCCCCAGCGGCTGTGGGGTCTGAGAAGGAAGAAGTGGGCTGTGGCTCCCAGACCTCTTACCACCCTCTTTCCCCCCTGCCCCGCCAGCATCCTGGGCTTCAGAGCGCCCCTCCTTACTGACCTGGGTCATGGAGTCATCCCCTCAGACCTTTCTCTCCTATGCTGGGATTTCCATTCAACATCCCCCGGCCACTGTGGCCTCTTCAGTGTGGTCACCGTGAAGTGAAATGGCCCTCCACTGTCAATGACCGATGTCCCATGGCCACCTGGGGCTAACACCTGATGAAGAAGAGACTGGAACACCGCCCCCCCCACCCCAGGGTGACTGAATGTGGCCTCCAGGCAGCAGAAGGTGGAATTCCGCCTGGCATCCAAGCCAGCTGGGAGACTTCTCCCAGGTTGACTCGAGGTGTATATGGGCTAAGAAACTTCTATTTGTTCTCTTCATCTCCCTTGGTGAGTGGGGTTCATCCTGCTGGCATCTGAGAAAAAACAGGGAGAATTCTTCTTTCCTCCCCATTAGTAAGAGGTTCTTTTCTGGAAAGAATTGTTCCTTAAACTGGAGAGAGGGGAGTGGAGACCTGGGGCAGGATGGCTGCAGAGATAGTAAGAATTGCTCTGACCAACGTTCTGGGAGCTATACGAGGATGGGCACCTGGGCTCTTCTGTGAAGAGGGACAAAGCTAGCGAGGGCCAGGTGTGGGAAGGGGTGAAAGCCTTGTTGACGGAACCATGGGTGGGGGGCCATGGAGGGGGAGCACTGTGCCATGTGGGCTGGGGTGGCCGGGGCCTGGGGCCTGGCGGAGGGGAGTCTTGGCCAGCAGTGGTGAGCAGCATTGTGCCACAGTGGAGTCATGAGGCAGAGAACAAGAGCTTGAGGGCATCTCACCTTGTCTGGGTGAGCAGGGGCGTCCTGACCTTGTGTCTGGTGAGCAGGGGCGTCCTGACCTTGTCTTGGTGAGCAGGGGCATCCTGACCTTGTCTGGGTGAGCAGGGGTGTCCTGACCTTGTGTCTGGTGAGCAGGGGCGTCCTGACCTTGTCTGGGTGAGCAAGGGCGTCCTGACCTTGCCTGGTGAGCAGGGGCATCCTGACCTTGTCTGGGTGATCAGGGGCGTCCTGATCTTGTCTGGTGAACAGGGGTGTCCTGACCTTGTCTGGGTGAGCAGGGGCGTCCTGACCTTGTCTGGTGAGCAGGGGCATCCTGACCTTGTCTGGTGAGCAGGGGTGCCGTGACCTTGTCTGGTGAGCAGGGGCGTCCTGACCTTGTCTGGTAAGCAGGGGCGTCCTGACCTTGTCTGGGTGAGCAGGGGCGTCCTGACCTTGTCTGGGTGATCAGGGGCGTCCTGACCTTGTCTGGTGAGCAGGGGCGTCCTGACCTTGTCTGGTGAGCAGGGGCGTCCTGACCTTGTCTGGTGAGCAGGGGCGTCCTGACCTTGTCTTAGGTGAGCAGGGGCGTCCTGACCTTGTCTGGGTGAGCAGGGGTGCCGTGACCTTGTCTCTGGTGAGCAGGGGTGTCCTGACCTTGTCTGGGTGAGCAGGGTTGACCTTGTCTCTGGTGAGCAGGGGTACCGTGAGCTTGTCTGGGTGAGTAGGGGTGAAAGGGATTCTTTGCAATGACTTAGCTCCCGAAACACACGGCAGGCAGCTTCTTAACCTTCCTTATATTCCTTAGCCTTCGTTAAGCTCATGGCTTAGGGGAAAATGTATCCCTGCCATTTGCATCCACCTTATTGAATGGTACCATTATAGAATGTTCCTGTCCTTATACAAAGTCTCTCTGGACAGTGCTGCCTAGGAACAATGGCAGTAATTTCTCTTTTCTTGTCACTGTTTGGTGAGAGAACACTAGAATGACCCTGGCCCCCAACAGATGGCTGAGAAAGCAGCCAGACTGTACCCTCCCGTCTCAGCCAGCCACGGTTGTCAGCGGAGGCCCTTCATCCTGCGCAACTGCTCCCGACATCCAGCCACGGGACCTCGCTCTGCTGCGGAGTCCCTGCCCGGGCTCGGCTGCCCTCTGCGAAGTCCTCCATCTACCGGCTGCCCTCCTGCCCTCCCTTCCCTGCCCGCCCCTTCCTCAGCCGGAGGACCAGGCCGTCATTGTCACCAGCTCTTTGGGGAGGACTCTGGGGACCCTAGCATGGAGGACGTCCCCAGAGAGGGTGCTGGGGGGCCTGAGCCCACTCCCTCCTGCGTGAGGGTCCCTGCTCTGCGCCCTGGCTCAAGAGATGCTGTCACCGTCACCTGGAGCCTGTCTGGCTTCCTAGCTCGTGCTGCCGCACGTCCTCACCCCTTCTCCACCCCGCCCGGCCCTAGCCCACGCAAGCTCAGGGACGCACTCCGAATCGAGGGCGTGGTCATTCTCACGGTCCTGGAGGCTGCTGCCACAGTCTGTGTGCGCTAGGGCCATGTCCTCCATGTGGGAAGGAAGGGGGCAGCTCTCAGAAGCCCCGTCCGCAGGAGGCCGGTCCTGGCCACGCGGGCTCCGCTCCCCGCCTCCCCTCCCCCCTGCCCCGTCCTCCCTGCCTCCCACGCCTCACCCTGACACCTGCTCCTTTCACAGGACTCGGGTCCGTCTGAGAACCCCTGCCCCTGTGATAGTCCTTTCCCCAAGCCCCCCAGGCCTGATTTACAAGTCCTCGCCCAGTGCCCTGGTGCCTCTCCCCCTCCGTGAGCAGCCGGGCCCCCTTGGTGCTGTGGAGTTGAAGGTCATTGGTGTGGCGTGGCGTCCTCCCCTCTCCCCACCCCCCCCACTGCAGGGCAGGCAGGTCCCTCCCCCTTGAGGCTGTCCCCCTGGGCCACGGAGGCTCCATGTCCCCATTCCCTTCAGCACCTCCTGCCTGTGAGGCCGCCATGTTGTCTCCCGGAGCCCCTCCCCTGTCCTTTCCTGTGCTGCCTGCCTGAACCTGGCCAGGAGATGGGAGGTTGGAGGTCAGAGGCCAGGAGGTTGGAGGTCGGGAGGTCGGGGTAGGTGATAGCTGTTTTCGGTCTGGGCAGTGCAGGCCTCTGGAAGCCACCGCTGCCAGGGGCTGCCTCCTGGGGCTCCGTCCTGGGAGACCACACGGGGAGGAGCCCTGCGCTCCCCCTGTGGCCTGAGCGTCACACGGGACACCTGTGTCATGCGGGACGTGCGCGTTGTGCTGCCTCTGCCCGGCGCAGGTGCGGCGTGGCCCACCTGGGGCCGCTCCCGAGACTTCCCGGGACCGTGTTGTAGGCAGACATCAGACAGCTGTGATCAGCTCCGCGCTCTCTCATTGTTCCCCTAATTTCACTCTGGAAAGTGACTGATGGGCAGAAAGACGCAGAGCAGAGACTAATTCGTAGGTAATTCTTCACAACTGTCACCACGGCTAAGGGGGCTGGCGGGTGCGTCTCCCTTCAGGCCAGCTCTGCCACGGAGGCTGGGCGTGGCCAGCCGTGGGCGTGGCCGGCCGTGGGGCACGCACAAGCCAGATGCCGGGACACACCGGGACAGGCTGGTGACACGGGTGCCCCCCGCCGCCGCTGTCTACCTTCACGGACGTCAGACGCGCGCATCCTGAGGGTGTCATGTGGAGTTTACTGGTCACACACAGCCCCAGAGCCACCGCCCCAGGATTCCTTCAACCTCGGTGCCTTCCTCTCGAACAGTGAGCCACCTCTGGCTGCAGGCTCCTGACTGTGAGCCACAGAGAATCGGTTCTTCTAAAGGGCAAAGGTCCAACCTAGCCTTCCTGGGATTCATCCGGGCGGTCTTGTAGAAGAACGGTGAACCCGTTTTTAATCCCTGTCGAGCGAGTGCTCCCCCGTGTGCGTGCACCACTGGGGATGTCTCCAGGTTAGAGTACCATGTAATCTTTTGCACAGGTCTTGGGCGGTGAGGCTGTATTTTCCACCTCGCTGAGTAGATGTCTGGAAGTGAAATTGCTGGATTCTGCCATCTGTGTATCTGTATCTTTAGTAAGTGCTATCTGACAGTTTTCCAAATTAGCTGTGCAAACGAACTATTTTGCCAGCAGAATTTGAGTATTCTAGTTTCTCCAGCTTGCTGCCAGCACTTTCTGTTGTCAGACCTTGAACTTCATCCTCTCCGCAGGTGTGAAAGGAGGTGACTCTAGATTGTGTTTTCTCTATCACCAACAATAATGTTGGTAGTTAGGACAATCTCTTTGGGGGTGACTGGGTAGGTGTCTGGCTTGTGGAAGTTTTCGTCGAGTGCTTTTATTTGTTTGGGGTTTGATTTTGGATATCTTTGTCGGCTGTGAGGTAAAGGTCTTCCCTCATTTGACTGTTGGTGACTTTCTCCGAGTTCTCAATTTTAATGTGGAAGCGTATCAGCCTCTCCAGTAAGGTCTGTGCATTTCTTGTCTCACGGAGGAGATCTCTGCTGACTAAAGATCACAAAGACGTTCTCCCAGGTTGCCTTCCGCTCCCACGGAGATTTACCGTCTCTGGAAATGAATTCTGCATGTGATACCAACATGACAAGATTTATTTCTCTCCGTAAGAACATCCAATTGACTCAGCACCATTTACTGAAAAGACATCATTTCCTTACCACTCTGGGAACCGTTAGCATAAATCACCTCGCTGAGGTGCGGGGCTCGGCTCTGGTCTCTGCTCCTGTCCCCCGTCCTTGCTCCTGTGGCACAGGACTCCATTACAGTCGTCTGACACGAAGCTTGATTTCTGGTAAGGCGGCTCCTCAAAACGAGCTCTTCTTTAAGATGATCTTCACCAGGACTTCGGTGATCCTCTTGGCCTTTATCTACCATACAAATGTTAGAGTCTGTTTATGAATTTCAGAAGGATAATGGCTTCAACATTCCTTAAGATGGCATTTATTCCACAGATCCACTAGGAGAGAAGTGAAGGTAAACAAATATACACTTTGATTTGCTTGCTTCCTCCCAACAAGATTTTTGGAGATTTCTAGGCAGGGAATTTTGCACCTATGGTTTCGGAATTCAGGATTTCAAATCATGCGTAAAGGAGTCTCTTAACTTTTTGTGAAAAGAAATGAAAAAGCCTTTTTCTAACTTATGGGTTTAGTTCTGAATTTTAATAAATTGGGTTTCTCTCACTTGTCGTCTTACATAAAAAGGGTCAAATTTGTTGGTTTTTGGAATAAGCCCTTTTTTTAAAATTGACATCCTCGATTATTTTTTCTCTAGTTCACCGCTGCCTTAAGTTTTACTATTTGCTTATTTCATTTTGGTTGGTTTAATTTGAATTTTCTCTCTAGTTTCTCAAGTTGTAAGGTTATTTGATTAAAGATCTTTGCTTTTAAAAATATAATCATTGAGTGCTATACCTTTTCTTCTGAGCATTTCTTTCTTTCCACAACCTGTTACAGTGTGTGTGTGCAGTTTTCTACCTCGAGTACTTTCTTATTTGGATTGTTTAGTTCTTTGGCCCATTGGTTGTTTAGGAGCATGTTCATTAAGTTCCATGTATTTGTGAAGTTCTCCATGTATTTTTGGGACTGATTTCTAAGCTCCTTTGCTTTGAGAATCAGAGAACATACCTTGCATGAGTTCAAAGTTTTAAATTATCGGCCCTTACCTTATGGCCTACGACACAGTCTACTGTGGCAAGGTTCGAAGGGCACTGCCGTGGTTATTCTAAATGGAACTGTGTTCCACCGCCACCGGGCAGAGCGGGCTGCAGGTGTGTGCTGGTTCCACTGGTGTATAATGCTGGTTGCTTGCACAGCCTTGCTGGTTGTGTCGTATTTTCCCTGCAGAAAACCTCTGATGAATTTTCGACTAGTGGCGCACCTTTTTAACTCGAGGATTTTTGCTGTGATCATATCATTTCATCAGCATGTTTGCCGTGTTGTCACACGTCCTGTTGTTTCCATGGAACATGCTGCAGTCCTTTGAGCATCCTTAACCGATCGTTCTGTCTCCTAAGTTGAATATCCGTCTTCCTTAAAGACAATTCTAGGGGTCCAGTTTCTCCGGTATGGGCTGCGCATTCCTGTATCTTTACACCCGTTTCAACTTTTAAACACTCAGCATCTTAAATAATGCATGTAATAATTCTGAAAATCAGAATCACCTCCTCCCAGAGACGGTTCTTGCCGAGTCTTGTTGTGATAGTTGTTGATGGATAGATAGTTAGTTACTTTGCTGACTTAGTTTTCTAATGGAAGCCGGCAGCGGAACCCTTCAGCTAATGCCTGTGGAGAGGATTCGTTCAACCACAGAGCACACCAGTCTCCTGGCCTTTCCCCAGGACCTTCCTGTGTGTGGAGCCCGTTCAACATCCAGCATCACAACACAGACTTTTCCTTCAACTCTGCTCCTACAGGGCCTCCCGCTCAGACGATGCCCGGGGTGTCTTGCTCCTCCCGTTTCTCAATCTTTCCATGTTTCACATGGTCCTGCAGTTTACGGCGGTCACTGTCTTAGGCAGCTGAACGCCGAAGCACTGGTCGGTAATTGTGTTCAACAAACTCCCCTGGAGATGGGTATGCTCTGCGTTATCATTGAAAGTGGTTGACTCATACTTCCAGGAACAACCGGCCATGTCAAATAATGTCAGTGCTTTGAGAACGAGGCTCTGGGATGGAGCCAGCTTTGTGTCATTTCCTCAAATGCTGGAAAAACATGCTGTTAGATTTCAAGGCCACCTCTGAGCTGGGAGCAGAAGGTGGAGAAGAGTCAGTGAAACTACCGGCAAAGATCTCTCTCTCTTTTTTAATCCAGCATCAAACATTTTTCTTGCATGAATATTCCTAAGATTTCTGCACGTTTTTAATTAATTTTCAGAATTCTATGAAAGTCAATCTTGTCAATTTCTGCCAAGTTTTTCATTGCTTTTATTCTTGGGTGACTTTTTTGGATGCCATTTCTCTGCCACCTCTGCTGATATCCTTCTATTTATCTTCCCAAAAATCCATGAACCCTATTGATTGCATTCTTACTATCTTTCTTCAATTATTTGATTTTTTTTGTATGTTTAGGTTCTGTTATGGACTTACCCAACACATCACCTATATTTCTAAATATATATATCTTGGTAATTTTCAACTGCATGTGTAATAACCTCTCTCTCTTGAAATCCCGTATATCTGTTTTTAATGTTGTTTTTCTCTCTCAGTCTTTGTTCTTTTAGCTTTCTATGCTTTGGCTTCCATCCCTGATCAATTTTTTTTGTTGTTGAATGTCAGACATTGTATGTGAAAATTATATAGATACTTTGATGGCACAATCTTAGCTTCAAAGACTACTATTTCATCTGGCAAGCTTTTATGCCAGGGCTAGTTCCAAGCTGTGAATTCATTTATTTGAAGCTGGGTTTCAGTGTTTGTAAATTCTCATCTAATTTTGGCTTGCTTATTCTTGTGTAGCTCTCCAAAGATTCCAAATGGAAGTTTGGATTATTTTTCTAAGGCACTTCCTCTTTAAGAGATATGTGAAAACATTTATGTTTCTTAGCCACAGAAGAGCTCCAAAGCTCTGCTCAGTTTCTTAGACCCTCAGCTGTCACTGAAGAATACATTGCAGCCGGGTGCCAGTGGCTTACTCCTGTAATCTTAGCTACTCAGGAGGCTGAGATCTGAGGATTGCAGTTCAAAGCCAACCCAGGAGTAAAGTACATGAAACTCTTATCTCTAAGTAACCACTCAGAAAACCAGAACTGGTGCTGTGGCTCAAGTGGTAGAGCACTGTCCTTGAGCTGAAGAGCTGAGGGACAGCACCTAGGCCCAAAGTTCAAGCCCCATGACCAACTAAAAGTAAAGAATACATTGTCTAGACGAAGCCCAGAGAAATCAAGGCCAGTCTAGAGCAGGTGAACTTCTCCCAGCCCCACCCAACCAGCCAGACTCTCAGTGAGCAGCGGGAACTTCGGAGGTGGTCTGTCATGTAGAGTCTGGGGTGAACTAGAACCACCATACTTGGCACTTGACCCTTAAGTGACTCCTCTATTATTTGCACCCCGGGAGTTACAAGTACCTCACAGACAAGTCTCCAGTGGGGAGGGTGTCTCTGACTAACAGGAAGAATGGCTTCATCTTTCTAAACCCACTTTCGGGCTGGCAAAATCCTCAAGTTTGTTTCCAGATTCTTCTCCACAAAACCTCACCTGGATTCCCAGCCTGGGGGCAGAAGGCTTTTAGGATATTTTCATATTGCAATCACACAGGACCTGGGTGGTTCTACGTGGATTGCGACTGCTACTGACTGCTCACTCTGTCCCCTGCCAGCACTGATTATTTCTTTAGCCGTGTTTGCAGGAGATAGGGCAATGTCAGCAATGTTTGATGGCTCTGTGACATTTTATCAGACTCAAAGTACTTTATAAATAATATTGTATTCTGAGTTTCACATTAAGCTCTTCCCAAAAAGTTTCTTACTGGGCCTCCCTATCTTCGTTCTGTGTGTTGCTTACTTCTTAAACAAAGGAAGTTGATTTTCATGGTTGAGTCACTGGGGAGATTTTTAAGGGGAGGTCTGGGATTCAAACCTATGCTCCCTTTATTTTGCTTCCTTATGCCCTAACTTCCTGGGTGCACTGTGGCGATGATGTGGTATTTTTAGGCGCACGGAGGCCCATTTCACCCAAGTTTTGGCGCTGGTCTTGGCTTGCTCTCCACCAATCCTGGCAACTCGGATTGTACTCACAGTGAGCACAGAGCCATGGTTTCATGGGAAGTGCAGAATTATCTGCCAGATAACTGAATTTCCAAATACCAAAACTTACGCTCACTTTAGCCAGGAATGCTAACCAAGTAAAGCAAAGTTACAAGCTGTTGCTTTGCGCTTCCACGTCGAAGGAGTGTTTGTGTTGTGAGGAATTCTGCCAGGGGGGCTGCTGGCAGCTTTTGTCAGATGACATAGGAACATCTGTTCCAGTAAATACAATCTTCACAGACTCATTTGTAGGGAGCAAGAATCTCCTCTGGCAGATTGACAGCAGACCCGTTCAATGGTCCTGGATGAAGCTGGGTTATTTGTTAGACTCTCCCAGCTAAGCACTGGGAGCCTAGAGTTCTAGGGCATCCACGCCAAGAGGAATTTCCGTATGGGTAGGAGTGCCTTGCCTTCTGTGCCATGATCTGGGACGGGTTGGTTTAGGACCATGGTAGAAAGAGGACAAACAAAGGGAGAAAGGCTGCTAAAGCCTGGCTTAGGTCCTGGTTAAGATGTCCCCTCTGAACTGTGGGAGGTGGAGGGCATCAGGCAGCACGTGACTCGGTTGGCCGTGAGGACCCAGGCTGCTGTGTCCCATGTAAGCTGCCGCCACAGGATGGTGGCTCTCGGAATCCACTTCCGGAAGCAGTGATCAGCCCTGTCACAGTGCTCTGGGCACGGAGTCACCAGACCCTTCTCTTCCCAGATCTACACCTCCCTGGAGCTGCCCTTGACCCTGTGTTTACAAGAGAGGAATGTCTAGGAAAGTGAGAAATAACCATTGTGACAGGATCAAGGCTCAGTCAACTTGTCTGGTGCAGCTTTCCATCTCTGTGATGAAATCCCTGGGAAAATCAGGGAAGAGGAGAAAAAATGTATTTTGACCCATAGTTTCAGAGTTTCCCATCCTGCCCCATGGGTTACTGGTGTAGGAGCGGCCTATCATGTGGAGAGTGCACTGGGACTTGAAGATGTTCACTTCTTGATGCTCAGAGGCAGAGACAGGCTGACAGACAACAGACAGACAGACAGAGAGGAAGGAGCTGGGACACAGGATGAAGCAAACCTCCTTTCCCACCTCCACCATTTCCATGATCTCCCAAATGCCCATCCAACTATGAAGCCATCAACGGCTTCGCCCTTTGATGAATCCTGAGCTGTCACGGTCCAATCATTACCCCAATGCTCCACCTCTGAACGCTGCTGCACTAGGGACCAGGACTTCAATACAGGAGCCATTTAATATCATTTAAGGCCAGAACCACAGCCCCAGCTAAAGGGGAGTACAAATGTGGATAAAGGGACGCTTGAGCCCTGGGGTCAAATCCAGTGTCATGAATGGATCATTAGCACAGAGTGAGACAGTTCATCTCCCGCTGAGGGTTGTCCTGTCTTCTGTCACGTATGGATGCCTGCTTGTGCCAGGAAACTCCTGGTTTAGACCAGTGTGTATACTCTGGAAGGTAATCTATTGTGTATGATAATATAAATAAATATAAATAAATAAAAGGTAACATAAATGCCCTTATTTAGCATGTTCTACCTGACAATGCAGCCAGCTAGAGGCCTGTAGGGCTGGTGTTGCAAGCAGTTCATTCTTGAAGGCCTGAAATGCAGAAAAACCAATGGTATAAATTCAACTCCTGAAACAGGGAAGGGGAATGCCTGCCTGGCTCCATGCTTGTTTGGCAGAGGGAGCAACTCTCCCTTGTCCTTCCTTCTGCTCTGCATAGGCCTCCAGCACATGGATGGTGCCCCCCACCTGGCTGTGGCCATCTGGGCTACTCAGCCCATGGATTGGATGACTCCCTCTAGCTGGGAGGGGACATCTGTGCTACTCAACTTAATGATTGGTTAGCATCCACTCCCTGGGTGGGGCTGTTGGTGCTACTCAGCCCATGGATTGGATGATACCCTCTAGTGGGAGGGGTTATTTGTGTTACTCGGCCCCATGGATTGGGCATCTACTTGCTGGATAGGGCCATTTGTGCTACTCAGCTCACTAAGTCAAGTGTGTTGGTCATGTAGAAGCATGCTCAGGGACTCTCCCAGAATGGTGCTTGACCAAACATCCAGACTCGAGGACCCAGGCAGGCTGACACATGCATGGACCATCACTGGAGCCCAGCAGCCTGGTTCTACTTCCAGCCCTGACGGGAGGGAGGCTGGGGCATCTCTGAACTTCAGTTGTCTGAGCTTCAATGATGATCACGTTGAGAACTGCGTCAGAGTTCTACAATGAGGCTGGGACTGGGCCCAGCCTATGTCTCCCATATGGAAAGTAGGAACACAGAACTTAAGTTTACACTAACATAAGCACTGTCACCGCTCATCCCGGTGATTAGAATCTCGTGAGCAGGTGGCTGCGGTCTTGCCCTCCCTGCCCTCATTCTAGGAGGCACAGGCTTCTGCTCTTTCCTCCTCTCCCATGATTCCTAAGCTGGACAAAACTTGTGCATGGGACACACTGAAGTAAGCATTCAAATCCGGTGTCTTCTTTCTGGCTCCAACCCCTTCCAGCAAGGTCAGCTATGAGAAAGGAGAAAACATATTTATCTTTTCTGAAGCATTCAACAAGCAAGGCTTCACTTAAAGGAATTAAAAAGCATTAAAGCAGTCAAGCTAAAAAAAATCATAAACTCCCTCCAGAAAGTAGTTAATAACAACTATTAAACCAACAGATGGGCCTCCTGACTGATGTTCCTTCTTCACAAGGCAGAGCGAACTCCTGGCAGGCTGCGATTTCCTCCTCGGCCGGAGTGTGCGACCAGGAAGGGGCCTCTGTGGCCGGAGATACTCACAGGCTGACCTACATTGGGATGACCAAGACTACGACTGAAGTAACTGTTAATTGGCTCCATAAATTTTACATATGAAAAGAAACGTTTTCTTAATGACTGCAAGTTTGTAATTTTGTTGTGTTTTAATAATGACTTGGAAAATTAAAAAGACCAACACGTGACTGTTAGAGAGCTGGACCGCAGGATGCAGCTGACCTCAGCGCGGTCTGCCTGGTGGTGCACTGGGCTTCAGAGGCAGCATGGAGCGGAGCTGGGAGCTCCCCACTCAGCTCCGTGAAGGCCAGAGCCTCAGCTCCCGGCTATCGACCGGCTCAGAGGCCAGGCCCTGCCCCCGCCCTAGCCAGCCATCACAGTCTTTCTGTGGTGCGGAGACGCAAGTACCCCGGCAGCGTGTCAGATCACCCAGACTCCCTTCTCTTCTGGATGTCAAAATGTTGACTTTGTCCATGCTAAAAAGTAGCTCAGAAAAAAATCACATCTTTTCCAGTCGGTGTGATCCCTGTCATTTGCAGCATATGCTCATGCATAATGATGTTCCTAAGTGAAGTGACATTCCAGAGTAATGAGCTCCGGTGAGGACGTGGGAGGGACGTGGCACGTTTTCTCTAGTGTACAAGGGAGTGTCGGCAACCCAGATCCAAGGCCAGGGCCATCGGGCCATGGCTCTCCACGGCGGGGCTTTGCCCCTTGGGTGGGAGGTGCCAGACAGAGTTCTGGCCCTGTCTTTGAGGATCCATGCCCGCTGTCGCCTGTGTCCAGTCCCACTGCGGCCCACGGACCACACACCTGCACCCTCACCACTCCCCATGTCCACACACCACACACCGCAGCCCACAGCACTTCCTTTGCTCTCATCTTGAGAAGGAGAGAGTAGCAAGGGCTGCAGGGTGAGGGAGGAGGGAGGAGCAGGGGCTGGGGGAGGAGGGATGTGGGAGGAGCAGGGGCTGGGGGAGGAGGGAGGAGGGAGGAGCAGGGGCTGGGGGAGGAGGGAGGAGGGAGGAGCAGGGGCTGGGGGAGGAGCAGAGGGCACTGTGGTGGGGAGCTGATGCTCAGGCAGGGCTGCTGGGCTGGGCTCTGCACCTCTCCCCCAGAGGAGGTTGGTGGTGCCTTGTGTTTAACCTTCATTTGCTTATCTCGTCTCCAGCAAGGCCCTGCAAGACCCGGCTGGTCACAGTTAGCATTTCTTCAGCGCGCTGTCTTGGTTGGGATGGAGGGGCTCGTGCTCTGTCAGCAGAGCCTGTGTAAGTTCCGGTATTTGCTTCTGTACAGAAGGAACGGAGGAGCCGGCTGGGGAGAGGCAGGGCCGGGCTGGGTGCGGGCGGGCGGGCAGGCAGGTGGCACAAGGGGCCAGGCTGAGCCCTGGCCTGGACCCTGCTTATCCTCAGGGGTCACAGTGGGGCTGGGAGAACAGCCCAGGGCCGGCCCAGCAAGTGCAGCATGGGGTGCGCAGGTGACCAGTTCCCCCTCTACCCTCCGATCGTCATCAGGGACCCATCACCCCCTCCAGCATGCCTCAGTGTCCCTAAGCACAGCGTCCGTGGGCTAGCGCCCTCCCCTCTCCTTGACTGTGGGGTCCAGCGGGAGCCCGGGAGCCCCGGCTCTGCCCTGGCTCTGCCTCTGATTGCTGTGGAGGCTCTGGGGGGCGTCGGGGCTCAGGGGCTTGGGCTGGACAGAGGCAGGCAGGCCAGGGAGCCAGCCACGGCGCAGGACTGCCCTCCTGGAGTGGCAGAGGTCGGGGAACCTGCCACACTGAGCCTCCGCCATCCACCACTCACCTTGGACACAAATGACAGTGCTGGGAGGGGCGGGGTCCCACGGAACATCGAGTGAGCTCACAGGTCCCTGGGGAGCCAGGGCAGATGCCCCTGGTGCAGGGGTGTGCCCAGGCCGTGGGCTGGCATCGGCACTGGGTTGGGCTCTGCTACACATGCTGTTGCTTATGGAAGGTCCCCAGCTGGGCCTGGACACAAAGCACAACGCTCACCTGCAGCTACTGGAGCCCCAGAGCTGGTGCCAGCTTCATGGAGAAAGTGCCCCCCCTCCCAGGAAGCCTCTGAGAAAGTGCCCATGCTTTTGGGAAGCCACAGGCTCTGTCTATGGTGCCTACAGCTAATGGCACACATCGCTAACTCATTAATAGTGCACACAGCTAATGGTGCACACAGCTAATGGTGAACATGGCCAACCCATCAACACTGCACACAGCTAGCAGTACACCAACAAATGGCATGTGTGTCTAACCCATTCATGGTGCACACTGCTAATGGCGCCACAGCTTACACGTCAATAACACAGCTGTGGTGTGGCCAGAGGTCATGGGAACTCCCTGCGGTGCACTCTCTGGAGACTCCAGGCTGTGCCCAACGTGGAGCCACGATCCCAGGAATGCCGTAGACCTTAGGCTGCTCCAATCTACGCTGCTGGTCTCTGAGAGCAGTGGGCTCTGTCTCCTTGGTGGTGCTGACTGCAAAACTCTCAGATTTCCTTCTCTATTCACTGGCCAGGCTAGGGTTTGAACTCACCACCTTGTGCTTGTTAGACAGGGACTCTAGCACCTGAGCCATGCCTCCATCCCAGCTTTTGCTGAAGTTACGGTTCAGACGGGCTCAGGTCTTTGCCCTGGGATGGTCTTGGACTGTGTCCCTCTCACGGATGCCTTTTCTTACCTGGAGTTACAGATGTGCACCACTGCTCTCTACAGAGGTGCGTGCCCCCCTTCTAGCCCTTTACGACATGGAAGGGGCTCTGGCGCCCAGGGGAAGAGTGAGCCAGCCATGATTCTGGGGCAGTAAAGATAGACCGTGGGGCCGCCTGCCCCTCCCAGGTCCCGGGCCCTTCAGCCAGGGGAAAGATCAGGTCGCTGGAGCTTCCCCATGGAGTGGGGGAGGGAAGCACAGCCAGGATTTATGGGGTCCCCTCCCCCCAGGAGCCGGGGCTCCCACAAATCCCATCATCCCAGCTTTTATGTACTCGTTACAGTGGTTTGGGAAACATTTCAAAATTAGACAGGCATTAGCTGAGCTTATAAAATTAAAAATAAACGGGAACAGCTTTAATGATGTTGTATTAAATGCTGGGCCTAATACGACCTCACATTTCTCTAGTACTTTATGGCTTTAAACATACTTTTAAATAACTCTTCGTGGCCTGTGATTTTCAGAGTACCCCTCCCCCCAGGGCAGACTTGTCCTAGGCAGCAAGGAGGGGGGCGGATTTCCAGCTCCCTGCCAGGCTCAGGGTCTGGCCACCATGCCAGAACCCGCACAGCATCTCTCCTAGGACCCTCTCTGGATCTCCAGCTTTCCCCCTTTCTGTAAGCATGAGACAGAAAAAGAAACATTCAAAGTATCATCCAGACCCCGGGCTGCCACAGGCTACAGCGGTGCACGCCTGTAATCCTGGCTCTCAGGAGCACTGGGGCTCAATTCTGCCCTGGGACAAAAGTGAGCAAGACCCAGTGTCCACTGGGAAGCCAGGCACTGTGGCGCATGTCTGTCACCCCACTGTGAGGAGGGCATAGGCAGACTTGGGCACAAAGACACAAGACGCTATTTGAAAAGTAAAGCGAAAGGGGAAAAAAAGCTGGGTGTGTGGCATGAGGCCTGAGTTCAAACCCCAGTGCTGCAGAATAAATACATAAATAAAACCAGAAAGAGCCCTGGCCAGGTCCTGAAGAGGTCTGGGGTATGGCTCCGTGGGACAGAGTCTGTGGGGTGTGGCTCTGTGGGGTGTGGCTCCGTGGGGTGTGGCTCTGTGGGACAGAGTCCGTGGGGTGTGGCTCTGTGGGGTGTGGCTCCGTGGGGTGTGGCTCCGTGGGACAGAGTCTGTGGGGTGTGGCTCCGTGGGGTGTGGCTCCGTGGGGTGTGGCTCTGTGGGGTGTGGCTCCGTGGGACAGAGTCTGTGGGGTGTGGCTCCGTGGGGCAGAGTCCGTGGGGTGTGGCTCTGTGGGATGTGGCTCCGTGGGGTGTGGCTCTGTGGGGTGTGGCTCTGTGGGGTGTGGCTCCGTGGGACAGAGTCTGTGGGGTGTGGCTCTGTGGGGTGTGGCTCTGTGGGGCAGAGTCCGTGGGGTGTGGCTCTGTGGGATGTGGCTCCGTGGGGTGTGGCTCTGTGGGGTGTGGCTCCGTGGGGCAGAGTCCGTGGGGTATGGCTCTGTGGGGTGTGGCTCCGTGGGGTGTGGCTCTGTGGGGTTTGGCTCTGTGGGGTGTGGCTCTGTGGGGCAGAGTCCGTGGGGTGTGGCTCTGTGGGATGTGGCTCCGTGGGGTGTGGCTCTGTGGGGTGTGGCTCCGTGGGACAGAGTCTGTGGGGTGTGGCTCCGTGGGACAGAGTCTGTGGGGTGTGGCTCTGTGGGGTGTGGCTCCGTGGGGTGTGGCTCCGTGGGGTGTGGCTCTGTGGGGTGTGGCTTCGTGGGGTGTGGCTCCATGGGGAAGAGTCCATGGCTGCCCGGGTCACTTCTCTCCTCTGCAGGCCAGGTCCCTGAGAAGGGGTGCAGCCTCCCAGCCTCGGCCTGGCGCCTCCCTCCCTGGGTAGCCCTGGCCAGGTCTTCAGAGCGAAATTAGAACGACCTCTGAGCCAAGGCACCCGATCTTGATCTCGCATATCTGGAGTGCAGTGAGCGCCGGGCCCTGGCTCCCCGCTCCCACACTCACCTCCCCTGTGCCTTTCCCATGGTTCCTGCGGCTGGCACACGGAGGCTGTCCTTATCTTTGAGGCCAGTCCCTCGCCCTGCCCTGTCCTTCATGGACCACAGGGCCTTTGCACAGCTTGAGCACCAGTAAGACTTTGGTATCACCTCCTCTTCATTGCCTTCTTTGTTCAGTTGCATGCGTTCTGTTTTCCAACAGAACCCCAGAGCCCCAAACCCCAGAGCCCACAGAGCGGGTTTCCAGCCTTTGGTGACCCCACCACATCACCTCGGACAGGCAGGTCGCAGAGGGTCCTCACAGTTCCCCAAGGGAGCGTGTCCCCATTCGCCACCAGAGTGGAGCTCACAGCCCTCGAAATGGCCTCTGTCATTTTGTAGTACAATACCATCCTACGACGTAGCAGATGTGTCTTGGTATCAAAGTAAATGAGACCACTATAATTTATTCGTATGGGGCGCGTAGTTCGGGAGGGGTTTTGGTATCCCATGAGCAGGAAGCAATGCTCTCACCCGGTTGGGAACACAGATTTACTGTAGCTTGTGACAAATGTTTGGGGAACGCCAACTGCTTTCGGAACCTCCCTGCCCTGGATGGGCGAGGTGGTGCAGCAAATGGAAATGCACGTGCTTCGTCTAGGTTGGTCCAGATGGGGGGAACCCCTAATGTAGGGTCAGAGGTCTCTTAATCCCCCATGTCCTGAGATGGAAAGATAGGACGATGCAGATCCTAAAACGGTGCACTCACTACTTGTCTGCCCCTATTTAAATAGCTGCTGCTCCAGGAGCAGTGCTTGCCTCTTACTTGTTTTCCCTGACGTGTGCTCCCTGGGTCTGTAGTTTTAAAGTACAGGTTTTCTTTAGGACAGGTTTAGATGCACAAAACAAATGTGGTGATGGCAGTCTAAGACCTCTCAAGGCTCCTACACGCTGTCCCCCTGAGACACCCCCCCAGGGCCAGGGCCCAGTGGCCAGCCCCCTCCCCCCTGAGACTCCCAGGGCTCAGTGCCCACGTCCAACCCAGAGTGGTCACCAGCCCTCATGGCATTCAGGTCCTGCTTTTCCTCCAGGCCCAGCCAGATCTGCCTCACCTGGGCTGGAGTGGTGCTGCGGAGGATGGCAGCCAGGCGTGCGGGAGTCCTCGGCCGGCAGGTGGTGAGCTTTGACTCAGAGCCTCAAACGTGCACACTTGGCCTTTTCACTCAAGGCTGGAGCTCTACCACTTGAGCAGCACCTCCACTTCCTGGTTTATTTTTGTTGCTGGTTAATTGGAGACAAGAGTCTCACCAACTGCCCCTCCTGGGCTGGCTCTGAACCCAAATCCTCAAATCTCAGCCTCCTGAGTAGCTGGGATGGCAGGTGGGAGGCACCGGTGCCCAGCCAGAGGAAGATCTTGTAGAACTCATCAGTGAATCCATGTCGGACAGAAATTTGTGGATTTTTGTCATTGATCTTGCAGATGTTCTTGTAGTAGCCTAATTGATTTAATTAATAGTTTGATTATATGTTTAACTCACTTTAATTCACGTCATGCATATGCGGCGATTTAGACCTAAGTAAAGGACCTATGTCTTACAATGTGAGTTTTGGTGGCTTGAGTTTTTCTCCTAAAATATGAACTGTGTGCAGGGTTTTTATTTCCCTTTTCATGGCCCTGGGTTCACTGCTGACCACACCTATTGCATTTATAACAGTGATAGTTTCTATCTTCTCTCTTGATTCGCCAAGTTAAAAATGTATTAATACGATTCAACTTTTCAAAAGATCAACGTTCAATTTTGTTCACTTTCTCCATTGATTTCCTTGCTCAATTCTATTCATCTCTGCTGTATTTATTCTGATTCATCTCCTTGTTCCTGCTGGAGGATTAAATGTCACTCTTTCCCATTTTCTTCCTATGGGACCATGGGTCACAAGGTAGAGGTTTCTCTTGATTTCTAAGATATACACTCAACCCTACAGATTCCTTTCCAATAACGAATTTTACTACTTCCCACAAATTCTGATGTTGTATTGTCTTTTATTTTAATGTATTATTGTTATTATCAAGGTGATGTGCAGAGGGATTGCAGTTACATAAGCCAGGGCATGTGTGCATTGCTTTTTGGACAATGTCACCCCTTCTCTTGCTCTCTTTCTGTCTTTCCCTTCTGTCCCTACCCACAAGTTGTAGAGTTTATTTTCCACATAGTGTCTCTTGAGGACCACAGCTGCATCTGTTCACCCTTGATCTCTCCATTTCTGTTGGTCCCCTAACCCCCTCACTGTCCCAGAGATGGCTAAATGAACAAACAAAACAAAAAGAAAAGAAATCAAAAGCAACAAGAACAAAAGAAAAAATATCCTATTGCTTCCATTTCCTGGAGTTTATTTTGATAAATATTATTTTGTATGCTCAGAGGCACCTAGGCATTGTGCCTTTGTGATCCTCTCCTAAGAAAGTCTTCCTTCGGTCTCACTGTGTATAAACGCCTGGAGTCCTAGATCGTGTATCGGGTTCCATTCTATTGTAGATCTAGTTTTAGACTCATATGATCTTTATTTCATTTTCTGGTAAATTCCTCCCCCGAGTTCTTCTTTGACCCATACATCGTTTAGAAATAAAACACCTTATTTTCCGACATCTCGTGATCCTCTGGCTACCTTCCTGTTGGAGACTTTTAGTTTACGTCCACTGTTTACTATGAGCCCACGATGGCTTCTCATCTTGGAGGCGTGAGCAGGAAGCACTGTATCTGACGAGGGGTTTGTGGAGTGTGTGCAGGCACACACGTCTTCTGGAGGTCTTCCTCTCTTGGCGAAGCCTGGGCTGAGCTTGGGACCCCTGGGACCCCTGGGTGTTCCCATTTGCTGGGAGAGCGTTCTGGAAGCATCCATGAGACATGGTTGATGGATGGTGCTGTTCCAGTCAGCTCTACCTTCAATGATTTCCTGCCTTCCTCCTCTGCCTGTGGCTGACAGGGGGATGTTGATGAATGTCAGCTTAATGGGGGCCTGGCCGTGGCTTCTCCTGCTTCTTGCTTGGAGTATGTCAACACTCTGGTGGATACATAGACCTGTAAAATTGCTATGTGTTCTTGGAGAACTGGCTCCCGTGTCTCGATGCCACGCCCTCGTCTTCCCGGTCCTTCCCCTTCCTGGGGAGGCTGCCTTGTCTGTCCCGCTGGCCTCTGCTCAGGACTTCGATGTTCGCCTTGCTGCGCCCCACCCCAGTAGCTCTCGGGTCCTAGGGGACCCTGTGGGAAACGAGCACTCGGGCCCTGTCTTCATCCTCGGGACAGTCTCTGCAATTCATGTGGCAGGTGCAGACCACTCACTTCTGACGCTATTTTTGCCTAATGATAGGACTAGGTCCCACATTTGTGTTTCCATGGGACTTTTTCTCCTCTGAGTTTGAATCTCACCTCTTCAGTTGCCCTCTTCTAGGATTCCAGGTTAGCTGAGGTGCTGTAATATGTGCCATCATTTCGCCTGCTGCCACTGAGCGTTCTGCCCCTGCTCTGCCTGGCACGGTGCCTCCCACGCCCACACTCCACGCCACCCCTTCCTTCTGCTCCTCTCCACCTCCCTCATCTCCATCCCTCTGCCATCACGCTAACCGGACACAGACACTCACTTCTGAATTGACTAGAAATGGATACAGTGAGCAATCCATCTGACCTTTACCCACTCCTTTCTCCGTGCTCCTTTCTCCCTGTGCGTGTGGAAACTAAATTCCTGTCCTTCTCACCCAAGAATTGCTTTTGACATTTATGGCGGGTCAGGTCTGGTGTTGACAGATTCTTAGGTTTTGCTTGTCTAGGGGAAAAGATAATATTTATTCTCCACTGTTAGGTTTTATGTTGATTTATGTCTTGATTAATATAAGCTAGTAGTGCATATTCATGGGCTTTAGTGTGAATCCCAACCCATGCATATGGTGCGCACCATCATGTCCAGCCTCTCTGCTGTCCTGTCTTCCCGGTCTCTGTCCTTCCTGTCCCATGTTCAGGTCTACAGGTGTCAGTGCCCGTCTGCGAGAGACAGGAGGAACTCATCTGTGTGCATCATTCACCTTAGCTCAGCAATGCCCTCTACTTCCTCCTAGTCTGTGGAAATGGACAGGGTTTTGTTTGTGTGTGTGTGTGTGTCTGGTGTGGGGAGGAGAGGGGGGATTGGTACTGGGCTTGAACTCAGTCTGGCTGCTGGCCCTGCGTTTTTTTCACTCAAGACTGGCACTTGACTATTTGAGTCACAGCTCCATTTCTGCCATTTGGGTGGTTAATTGGAGAAGGAGTCTGATGGACTTTCCTGCCCAGCCTAGCTTTCAACAGCGATCCTTAGATCTCAGCCTCCCAAGGGGTCAGGGGACAGCGTCTCCCTCAACCTGTGAGGGTCAGCGTGGCGCCCTCCGGCTAGGACGTGGTCCTAAGCTGAGCAGGACTCTGCCTCTCCTCCATCTTGTGCTCCCAGCTTCTGAAGTCCAAGACACAGATTTCCGTGTCTCAGCAGCTGCCATGGAACTTGTGTCAGGGCCCGATGCACCTTCTGCAGCTCGGCTGGCCGTATTGCTGGCTCCTGTGTTTTTCCGGCTGTGGTATGGCTAGTTCGGTCCCACCTTTTCTCTGGTAGCTGTGCCACAGACAGCATGTACAAAGAGAGCCCCGGGCAGGACCAGGCAGCCCTGTCCCTCACTCCCTGTGTGACCTTCAGGAAGAGCTGCATGTCTCTGAGCTCTCATCTCTGAAATGAAGGATAGCTGGTCTTCTAGGGATTCTGGTGGAGCAGGAGGACACAGGCGGCGCCGTGGGTGAGGAGCCGGCCCAGGGTCCAGCAGAGGTGTGGGCAGACACATCTGGCTGTGGCTCCGCCCAGCTTTGGTTTCCCAGCTGTCCCTATGTGCCCTCCTCTCCCAAGGCTGGAGGCAATGTTCCCTGACAACCTGGCCCCACACCAACTACCCCCCGGTGCAGAGAGGACACGGGTGGGGGGGCACCGCCTCTGCCAGGGTCCAGCCAGGGAGTCCATCCCCTCTGCACCTGATGAAATCCATTCAGACTTCTTCTGACTCGATTTGGGAGACCGGCCGCCCCTACCCCTCCAGCCCCACTTCTGTGATCCAAATTCACCAGTACATGTGTGGGTTGTCTCCCGAGTGCCTCAGGTGAGAGCCGCCAGGGTGAGCCGAAGGCTGGTGTGGCCTGAACAGCCACAGGATTCTGGGATATGACAGGCGCAGGAACACCGAGAAGATGATTCTCCAGTAACAAAAACACACCACAGCTTTATTCTGAAGGCTGTGTCCAGGACTATCCACATGGAGACATTGTGCATCAACTTGTTCAAAGGCAGAGTCCTCCTCCTCCTCCTCCTCCTCCCTCCATCCCACCTTCCTCTCCCCTCCCCTCCCCTTGCAGGTCCACATGCAGAAATGATGCCCGTGCACTATCCTCTTTGGGAAGGTCTGCTGTGGTCTGGGAGATGGGGACGAGGGCCCACTATTGCTACGGGGACCTCATCTAGGTAGGCCGTGGTCCCAGCTAGGGCTGGAGCCCCATATTGCCAGCCTTCCTCCTGGTTCTCCCTCCAGCCCTCCCACCAGGCCTCCATAGCCCAATATGGAGACGGCAGAGACCTGTGGCTGGCCACAGAGGAAGGGGCCCTAGACATCTTCCTCGGAGGATTCCACCTGGGCTGGGAGCGGAGGCAAGCGTGTCCCTTGAGCAGCAGGTAGGTGTTCACTGCCCGCCCCCCCCCCAGGACCAGTCTTCTGCTCCACTACATCCTTGTCAGCACAGAGCTAATGCCTTTTGGTTCTCCCAAGGTCCTTATATGGATCCTGTCACAGTACACAGAGTTAGCAAGTCCTGCTGAATGTAAAGGGTAGAAATTATGCCCTGGAATTTTGAAAAGTGCTGTCTGGGGATGATCATGAACAGATAGCATAATTAAAAGCAGATGCCAAGGAGATGTTTAAATGTCTCCAGGGATGACATTCCCATCATTTATTTGGTAAAAATTGCTCTCTGCTCCGTCTTGAAGCCAGCTCTTTCCTGGCACTGGAAGCATAATCTAAGTAGCATTTAATTCCAGTGCAGCTTCTCTCTCTTCCTGCTCATGATCCAATTTGACTTTGGGCCAATCCAGAAGTGTCCAATGTGCTGTGGTGCTGTCTGGTCTCCAGACAGCCCCATTGACCAGCCCCGCTTCCTCCTGGCCTCAGAAGCACAGAGGAAAGGCAAATGGCTACTGAGCTCACAGTACCAGACAGTGCAGGGTGCAGCCTGCCCGGCAGCAGGCCCTGCTCATGCTTTCCCACAGATCCTCTCCAGCGCTGGGAGTGGGGATCCCTTTGGGGCCCTGTTCCCCGGGAGAGAATCCCTCTCCACACGCAGCAGTGAGGTGTGGGAAGGGGCGCGATGGGGGAGGGCTCTCGAGGAGGAACGCCCGGACCTGCTGGCCCAGGAGGTGATATCAAGGAGGTGGAGGTGGAGGGCAGTAAGGGGGCAGAGGTGAGAGGGCAGAGGTGAGTGGGAAGGACACAAGGGTTTGTTGTACCTGCTGGACAGCCATGCCAGTTCTAAGGAGAGGAAAGCATACAGACTTGTAAAGGCAAGATGGATCAAGCACACAAGCAACAGCAAATGAGGTGAGGGTGTGTGTTTGGGGGGGCCAGGACTCTGTAGGTGGGATGTAGACTTGTGAGCATTACGGAAGTCAGTATGGGGTTCTCCAAACACAACACCCAGAACCCCTCTGAGCCAGCAAGGCCACCCCTGGGCATTTACTGGGAGAAATGTTACCATTGCAGCACTAGTCATGGAGACAGCTCAGAGGCCGTACAACGTGTGAATGAATCAGGAAAATGGGAGATGCATCTATGTACATATGTGCATGTAAACAGAATAGAACATTTTTTCAGTCATAATGAAGAAATTGTGTAATTTGCAGGAAAAGAGACACAGAAACTAACGATAAGCAAAGTAAACCAGGCTCAGAAAGAAAATGGTCACATGGTTTTTCCCTTGTATGTGGATGTTAGGCCTAAAATATAAACATGTGCCAAACACAGATAGGCATACACACAAACATATACATATGTGCACACACATGTACGTACACACACACACACAATAAACCTGAATGATTAACCGGCTCAATCTGTCATCGGCAGGCTATACATTAGTGTTTTCACTATTTTGTATCTGACTCTAGGAAAATGCACACATCTGGGCACTGCTTTTTACCTGTGCTACTGTTTTGATGGTTAGTGCTGTGAACAGAGTTGGAACCCAGAAGGAATGCTGTGATTATTCATTTAATGGCTGACAAACAAACAAATGCTACAACTTATGATAATATCTGTAAGTGGAGGTTTTCTTTCAGTTTAAAATATGACCAGATCATTGTGACAGTTGGCTCTCCACCACTACCACCATCGCACACCCACTTCAGTTACCGCCATTGTCACCACTGTCTCATTTTGTTAGTTTTTTGAAATACTTGATTCATCAAAACATAAAGAGTAGTTGTGCCGCTCTGGTAGGTTGGTGATTTCCCGTACTCTGCCCTGGGTTTTCTTCCTGTCCCTCGGGTCTGTGTTGTTTGACTATGAAGTTGGTAACTGTCATCTCCTTGGATCAACATGAACACGTAATCCATAAATCATGGCCTGCTTCGTCCTCTTTAATTCTTTCCACTTGGAATGACTCCTCTGTGTCCGAGCTTTCCTTTAGTGCTGCTGGGAACACCCCGTCTGTCCCCTCGTCCAAGATCCTGCTGCAGTGTAGACAGGGATGAGTTGACTCTGTCTCTCGTTCTGGTTCAAAAGCCTTCGGTAATGAACCCAATCCTGTCCAACTCTCTGCCCTGGCAACAGAAACTTCCAGTGGGGAGATGATGACACACATGTGCCCGGGCCTATTTTCTGCTGGATGTTTCGGTGTGCCTCTTAACCCTTCTCCTTTCTGATTTTCCACATTGGCCTTTCCCCTTCTTTCTCTGAGTGGGTTGTGACTCTGAGGTCGTCTCTGCAAGACTCATCCAATTGCCTGCCTTTATCACAGTGGCCAAGCTCTGCCAAGAGTCCTCTTGGCAGCTGAAACCGTTTCTGAGAGGTGCTGGCCACCTTTGATCCAGGATCTCCACTCTCAATTCTAGGATAAAGAACACATCGGAGTGAAAAATTAAGTGGGATGAAGCAATGATTTATTGGCGATGTGCTCATCTTGACACAAGATGACAATGATGAACGTCATTCCCCAGCCAGCACAGAATCACAACAAATGCAGAAAGCTCGGGAGTGTGGGGTACTCTCCTCTTCGTTCTTGGACAGATCAGTCAGGGAAGGTGGATCTAGGAATTTCACTCCCAGTGCCTCTCAGAATTATTTCCTCTGGGTAGATTCTGCTTTGGGGATTAGCAATGGCACTGCATGTGGAGCTATTTTCCAGCAAATATTCATTGTGGGTTTGAAGTGCCTCCAGGTCATCATTACTGCTTTCCCACGAAGGGGCTCCTGATGGACTGGGGGTGGTTCTCCACCGGCCAGCATGCGTGGTCAGGCTGCTCTCCTCAGCAAGGCACATGGCCACTGTAATGCTATAGTCTTTGCATAGCTAAGATTTAATTTTTCTTGACTTCAGTGGCAGATGCCACCTGAGAGGGGACACAGAAGAAGGACTTACGGATTATCTCTTCATGAAAGGCCTGTGGACATTGTTCTCTGTCTGGTGGGGAGGAGGAGATGCGAAGCCGTGGCCTTTGCTCTGGGCATCAGCCAATGCCTACCCAGTGCTGTTGCTAACCCTGCAGTGACGCCCAGATGAGATCACACCAGTCCCTTCCCCGCAGAGCCTCTCATTTAAAAGCAGGCCTCACTGGGGTCGTTCTAAACAGCGGTGCCAAGCGAGGGGTGATGTGATATCCAGAGCCGGGCCGGAGCAGGACCGGGTTTGATTTCAAATGTGTCAACTTGCACCACTGGGCTCCCGGGTGGCTTCAATCATCTGCTTCCTCTCCTCCCATCCAAAGATGCCTTCCTACCAGCCTGCCAGGGAAATGTCTGCACCCTGTGCGGAAGGCCGGGGAGGAAGGTGGGAGGGCCAGCAGAGCCAGCTTGTCACACCAGTGATGCCCCTCCCGGGGACGTGCCCCTCCCGGGAAGGCCCGGTGTCCAGTCTGCCCGGTGTCTGCTTCTCCAAATTACTCAGATTCCACCCAAAGCTAGATGATGGCTGGAACTGCCACAATCTACCCGGTGTTTGCGATCATCTCCTCACTGCAAGCTTCTGCACATGGAATCGGAGTGAAAACAAAGCATGGGGGATGAGCTACCCTGAAAAGCCCCGCAGTTATTTATTTGTTTACTTATATTGGCCCTGCTCCTAGGGCCCTGTCCTTGAGATGTTTCTGCTCAAAGCTAGTGCTCTACCACTTGACTACTATTTTGATTTTTTTCAATTAAAATTAACATTAGGTAAGAAATAAAATATAAAAGGTAAAAATAAGAAGTAAGAAGCTATTAAAATTTGCTAGAATTTAAACAAATACATGTACACTGTATATATTTGTCCATCATGGGGCTTGAACTCAGGGCCTGAGTGCTATCCCTGAGCTCTTTTGCTCAAGACTAATGCTCTATCACTTTGAACCACAACACCAATTTCAGGTCTCTGGTGGTTAATTGGAGATAAGAGTCTCATGGGTACCGTTCATCTGGGGCTGGCTTTGAACTGTGACCCTCAGATATAAGCCTCCTGAGTAGCTGGGATAACAGGCATGAGCCCCTGGTACCCAGCCCACAAATATATTTTGATACAAAAAGATAATATTTAAATTTAGAATACAAACTATTCATTAAATAGCATTTTATGCTCACTTAATATATCATCTTGCACTGCTGGGTTCCAGGGTGGGTTTGCTTATTTGTTTCTTCTCCCCTAACTCAATATATTAATATATATTTCTTGATATATAAATATCAAGCGAGTTTAAGATGTAACTGCAGCAAATGTGTGTGAGAGAAAAAAAGAAAGAGAAAGAGAGAGAGAGAGAGAGAGTTTAAGAGCTCTGGGAAAGTAGAATGAGGGTTTCTAAAGCATCATTCATCGGAGTTCCAGAAAGAAAAGGCAAACAAATGGGAGAGAACCACAACTTTCCAGAACTATGAATGATAATGATCTACACAAATCTCCGTCAGTGTCAAGTTAGGTGAACAGGAGCTAAGAGCTCCTGTCCCTTCATAGACACAGCACAGCAGTACTGCAGGGCGGGGTGGTGAGGAGGG
>NW_012267303.1:2016752-2028588 GCF_000151885.1 Dipodomys ordii
GAGGAGGAAGGGAAGGAGGGGAGGGGGAGGAGGAAGGGAAGGAGGGGAGGGGGAGGAGGAAGGGAAGGAGGGGAGGGGGAGGAGGAAGGGAAAGAGGGGTCACCCAGTGAGGGACAGCAGGGCCCAGGGGCAGCTGAAGGCTCCAGAACACAGTGTTCCTGAGTCAACAGGAAATTACTGTGAACCTCATGGTTTTATTCTGGAGACAGCGACTTGGAGCTCGACGAAAGGGCTTGCTTTCTCACAGACGCACACCTAATACACGTATTAATTAATGTTAAATCTTATTAAGTTCAATTTTAGTTTAAAATCATGGAGAAGCTACCAAACATAAACATTATGTATACTTAAAAAATACAAACCTGGAAGACGGTCCAGGTCTTCCTCAGTCCTCCACCAGAAACATCCTGACCCCTGGACCCAAAGAGGACATGCACAGGTTTGGTAACACCGTGACCCTGGGATCTGGTGGGGGCTGGGCAATGTCCACAGTCTAACAGACCTGGGAAGAGGCCAAGAAGTGAGGTTTATAGAACCCACCAGGATGGAGGGGCCTGGCCACCACACCTTTCCTTCTGGAACCTTCCTTTGCGATACTTAAAGAGCAAGGAACCGAAGGTGTTTGCTCTGAGCTTCCCATTGATGCACAGCTTATTCCTCAGATGTCTCTCTGTAGGTGCATCCTGGTGATCTGCAAGTGTCTAGAAGGGCTGTGTGGCATTACACCAGAGTCCCAGCTGCTCTACTCATCACGCTCGGTTAGGAGCATCGTCTGCATCTAGGAGTACAAGCTTCGTCCAGTCACCAGAACAAACAAGAATAAGAACAAACTAGAGAAGATGGAGGGACACTCCCCAGAGAAGTGTCACCAGATTCAGCACTCTCCGCGCTGTGTCCACCACCAGGGTAAAGGTGCCACACATGCAAAGGGGAGGGGGGAAACAATGAGTGGCCCACAGGACCCAGATATCAAACACACCTGACATGGTTTTGAAAGTAACTTTGAATAAGACATTAAAGTATTTAAGAAAATTTTAATGGAAATCTGCCAATGCAAACGGAACGGCATGGTGGGCAGATAAAGACTGTAGTATTTGGGAACGGTGACAATTTTATGTTCCTTTTATGTTCCATGTTGAGAGGAGATCAAAATGGTGATTATATTGAAGTTCTTAATCAGCTAGCCATAAGATGAGGACACAGCTCCTTTGGATGGGAGAGAGGGAAGGAAGGCTGATATGTGTCAGAGTCATGTATCAGTGGATGTTCTGAAGACAGAATTGGTCCATAAGCCATCCACAGCAACACAGGCTACAGAGGCCCAGGGTACAGAGACCCAGAGTGCGGAGGCCCAGGGTACAGAGACCCAGAGTATGGAGGCCCAGGGTATAGACTCTGGAAATGCAATGAACTGAGTCTATATCCTCATAGATCAGAAGGGAGCCCAGACTGCTAGGGCTCTTGCTTGTGCCTCTTGAGAAGTGTTTTGAACTCTTCTCTGAAGCTCTGTTGTTGTAAGCCACTAGGTCTGTGGAAATTTAAACTGTGCCTCAGAAAAGTAACATGGTTTCCATACATGAAAGTACAGGCTGGAGTGCGAGGTGGGCTGGGACCTGGGCAGAGAGGAGAGGCTGGACAGATGGGAAAGCTTGAGCTCCTTGGACAGAGTGTTAGTTGAAATGTGGATATGAAGGATGCTTTCAGTAAAGCCCCTTAAAGAACTGAGGAGCAGCACTGAGAAAACCCACGCTAGCTTAGGCGATATTCACATTTCTGTGGATAACTGGAAGAACGATGGGCACTGACCCTCCCCCACCCCGCTGGCCAGAGCCCGCAGGAGACAGGGACACAGCGGGAGACAGGAGGGGAGGTGAATGCCAGAGCCCGCAGGAGATGGGGACACAGCGGGAGACAGGAGGGAGGTGAATGCAGTAGACAGCAGAGAACTCATGTATACTGTGTGCTGGAGACAGGAGGGAGGTGAATGCCAGTGCCTGCTCACGTGCACTGTGCGCTGGAGACAGGAGGGGGCGGTACGAACAGTACAGCAGAGAACTCATGTGCACTGTGTGCTCAAGGCCAGAGGGGAGGTGTGTACAGTAGAAAGCAGAGAGCTGACATGCAGTGCACTGGAGACAGGAAGAGAGGTGAATGTGGTAGACAGCAGAGAACTTGAATGCACTGTGTGCTGAGACAGGAGGGAGGTGAACGCAGTAGACAGCAGAGAACTCATGTGCACTATGTGCTGGAGACAGGAGGTGAATGCAGTAGACAGCAGAGAGCTCACGTGCACTGTGTGCTGGAGCTGCATGAAAGGTGGCCTGGGACAAAGCTCAGACACAGAGCCGAGGAGTTTCCCAAGCAGAATGGCAATGGAGCAATCTGTCTTTTCCTTGTTAATATAGTAAAATGTGAGTGGAAAAAAGTAGATGAAAGGAAGTACTGTAATCCAAAAGGAACTGGGGCTTCAGGAGTGAAAAATTATCAGGCTATTGAACTATAAATGATGCTTGCCTTGGGTGACAATACGAACTTCAAACCATACTACAGAGCCCTAGTAACGAAAGCTATATGGTACTGGCACAAAACCAGACCTGAGGAACAATGGAACAGAATAGGAGACCCAGGAATAAACCCACACAGCTATAGACATCTGATGTTTCTGACAAATGCGTCCAAACATATGTTAGGGAAAGGACAGCAGCTCCTACAAATAGTGACAGTAAAACTGGATGTCTGCATGTCCAAGACTGAAGCTAGATCCCCTGGTATGCACCCCCCCTCTCTCCCTCTCTCTCTCTCCCTCCCTCTCTCTCTCTCTCTCTTCTATACTAATATTAATTTGAAGTCCAAAGACCTTAATGTCAGACCTGAAACCTTGAAACTTCCAAAACAGGGTGAGGAGCCCACTGGGACAGAGACACAGGCAATCACTTATTGATCAGGACTCCGGTTTGCCTGGTGCACACCAGCACGATGGACCAACAGGATTGCACCAAACTGAAAGGCTTCTGCACAGCAAAGGAGACAGTCGCTGTCTAAAGAGACAGCCTACAGAACGGGAGACTCTCGCCAGCTATGCATCCCACATGGGACTGTTACTGTGTAAACAGGGAGCTCAAAAATGAAACTCCCTGTGATCCCACTGCCCAGTCAATAAATGAGCAAATGAAATGAACAGAGAATTCTCAAAAGAAGAAGTACAAGTGGCCAAAAAAAACCTCACACAAAGAAATAGACAACCTTGGCCATAAATGAAACACAAATCAAAGCAATAACCTGAGACACTGAAAATCCATCTCTCTTCACTCAGCTATCCTAGAATTCAGAGGCAAGGCTGAGACTAGTGGCAGAACACATGTGGAGAGCCCTGCTTCTGATGTCTTTTAGCTCCATGCATGACAGCGTTAAACCAGCAGGAAAACCAACTGCTAAAAAGAACTGGGAATAAAAAATAAAGCTAGAGGACCCCCAAAATTCCACAGGGAGAAAACAAAGTCATAAAAACACCCAGACAAAAACATAAGCTAGCTTACATTGAAAAGAAAGGGAAGGGTGAAGCTAGGCACAGTAACTCACTTGTAATTCTGCCCACTAAGGAAATGGAGGGTAAGAGGACCACAGTTTGTGGCTAGAAGGGGCGAAAAGACCAGAGGGCCTTCATCTCCATCAATCATGCCATGGTGGTATGTGCCTGCTGGCCCCATTATTCAGGAAATGTACATGTGACAGTAGTAGTCAAGGCCAGCCTGAGAATAAATGGGAGACTGGGAAGCAGAATGAGAAGCAAAATGGACTGGGAGCGTGGATTGAACAGTAGAGCGCCTGCCTAGCAAGCTTAAGGCTCTGGGTTCAAAGGTGAGAAGGAAGTGTGGCTTTGAGGGCGGAGCCTCTGGCCCCCGCTGGAAATCCCAGAACCTCATTGCTAGGCCACTGGAGAATCTCAAGTTTCTGGATTTCAAAACTGCTCAGGAAGAGGCAGTCCTGTCCTCCTTCGTTCTCAGGATAACTTGACTTTTGGCAGATAGACTGAAGGCAATTTTGCACCAGTATGGATATAGGCCTGTTTTCGTGCTACATTTTATGTCCTTTATTTCACAACATTTGAGGTTTCCCAGCAGATGAGATATCGATGCGATTTGGGCTGTCGAGCTGCCATTCTAACAGCTTAAGAATGTGGGGCCTTCGGACAGGTGGGTGGTGCCTTTATTACTACTGCTTTACTTTTAGGATTTATTGATTGTGCAGAGGGTTGGCTTGCATACACCTCTTGGAAGCATATCCAGTGCGCTCTGCACATGGCCACCCCTCACCCCCAGCTACAATCCCTGACCGCTCACTCTCCTCACTTTCAGACAACCTCTGGCTAGGCTGAGTGGTGTTCTTTTCACACAAGCACATGTGATACACTTTCAGCCTCTTCACATCCAAGATCCTTCTTGTATCTCCCTTCCAACAATACCTTCTTCCAATAGTCTCTCTCTTACACCATGCCCCATTTTCATGATTATTATTGTCATGTTTGACCTAGACTCCACACATGAATGAAAACACAGTATTTGTCTTGGCTTAATGTGACAATCTCTGGTTTTGTCATTTTCCTGCAGGCAACATAATTTCATCTTTTCTATGGCTGAATAATGCTCCATTGTATACACACCACATTTCTTCATCTATGCGTCTGGCCCGATTCCCAGCTCAGCTACTGTACATCATTCTGCACTACACGTGGGTGTGCAGGTATCCTATTTGTGTGTTGACTTGCACTTCTTCAGCTACAGATTCAAGTGTGGCATGGCAGGATGAGAATGTAAATCTATTTTTTAGCTTTTTAAAAATCAACCTCCCAAGTGATCTTCATAGAGGCTTCACTACTACTGAAAACAATCTATAGGTTCAACACAATTGACATCAAAATCCCAACATTATTCTTCACAGAAGTAAGAAAACAAATTCTGAAGTTCACATGGTAGAACCAAATACCACAAATAGCCAAGCAACCCTGAGCAAAAAGAACAATGCTGGAGGTTTCACAAAACATTTCCTCAGATTATACTACAGAGCCACTGTAAAAAAAACAATATGGTACTGGGACCCATGAAGGAGAATAGAAGAAATAGAAATCAAACAAACAATAATCAGCTGATTTTGTTTAAAAGAGCAAGGAAAAGAATCAGCAATCAATGAGGCTGGGGAAACTGGTTATCTATGTGTGGGAGACTGAGACCAGACCCTCAGCTCTCATCCTGTACAAAGGTCAACTCAAAGGGGTTAAAGATATTAACATAAGACTGGAAATCTGGGACCTCTGCAACAAAACAGGGGACACATGGAAGACATAGATACTGGTAATTATTCCTGAAGAGGACCAAACACTTCAGAGAATAAGAGAGAGAACTGGCAAATGGGACTCCACCCAGTTTAAATGGGGCTGCGTCAAATTAAAGTTTTGCACAGCAAAAGGAACACACACAGAGGGGGAAATCCTTTGCAACTGTTCATTGGATCAAGGATTAGCATCTAGGACACACAAAGAGCATAAAAAGTTAAACAGCATAAGAGGACGCCTACGACATGGACACCAAGAAACAGAAACAAGAGCGTTTGTTGTTGTCCATGATGTTTGTGTTTTCTTTCCTTTTTGTCTTTTTTTGTTCATTTACCTGTCTTTGGGAGGGTAAGGGGGCACAGAAATGGAGGGGCAAAGGGCGAACAAATATGGCTATGGTCTTCACTGGACACAATGTGGAAAATGAACTCTACAACCTGTGGGTGAGGACAAGAGGGAAAATCTAGGAGAGAGGGAGAAAAGGGAGTGACAAAAAGAAATGTACTCATGACCTGGCTTAATGTTAACTGTATCTCCTCTGTACGTCACCTTTACGATAACAGTAAAAAATGTTTTTGAAAAGAGACATGGATCTTTTGAAAGCCAGAGACATCTAATGAGAGAGAAAATATCCTGTCCTCACAGGTCTCCATCCCAATCCTTGAATTGGTCTATTGCCTAGAACAGTTGTGCAATAATAAGTTTATATTGCTTTAACCCAACGAATCTGTTAAAATTTATTATAGATGCAGCACACATTATTTATTATATACTTTATTAACTTAAAAGTAATGCTCCAAATTAGGAACTCGATACCTGAATCTAATGGCTGAGTTTTCTTGGTCACAGAAAAGGTTAGTGAACTGGATTACTGCCCATTAGAAAATGTCCCTGCTAAACCAGGAAGACAACTGTAGGCGTATAATACACAAGTCTTCACTGCTGGAGAGTTGAAGGCAAAAAATGATATTATTATTATTGATTTTGTAATGAAAGTGATAGATTAGGTAGTATAGATACCTTTTAGAAAAATGTGAATTACCAATTATCTCTAGAAGAAATCATTATTGACTTTGGAAAAATAAATTTAAATCTCTCTATAGGGATACTTCAAAGTCTAGTCACTTTCAGAAGAATTTCAATCAATTTGGAGAGAAAAGAGATAACTGAAAATTTTCTTTATGAGATTTATTATCATGTTACCAAGCTCCCAAATAGATGAACAGGAAATAAAGGTAGAGGCTAATCTCAATGAGAAATTGAATGTACATATAAACAAAATATTAGTAAACGTAATTCAATAACACATAAAATATGTATATCATTGTGACAAATTGGAGGTTATCTAGAACACAAATTTTGCACAGCATTAAAGTAAAACTAACTTACCATATGAGCAGATTAAACTGGAATAACTAAAGAATTTCTGAATTAGACAATGAAGTAATTTCACAAAATCAATAACCCTTCAGAGTAACCAAGACACTCTCAGCACACCCAGAAGAAGAGGAAGTGTCTTGTGCTTATAGAGTTTGGATGGAGAGGAGGCCCACTGCATTAATGCGTTACAGAATGTGGCAAAACACCGAAAGCACTACCACTGAAGCTAGCATGAAGAGCTTGCTTCTCATCACCACCAAACTCTAGCAGGCTGGAAGAGTTCTGTCCAAGACAGGAAGTTAGGAAAAGAGACTCAATATGCAGATCCATAAAAAGAGGTTGCTAATTAATTGATCACAGATACCAAGGTCTTTTGCATCGACATTACCAGAAACTACAGAGAAAAGAACATAATTAAATAATAATAATTTACCAAGTTGGATAAATACATAACCAACGTACAAAAAAGCACTTCCGTATCTGTATCACCATGAATATTCAGAAGACTGTGATGAAAATTGTACCAGTTCATACCACAAATTGCAGAGGTGCCCCATGTCCCTTCCATCTATAAGAAGTTTGCTGAGAAAAATACCTCTTAGCAAATAAGACCCCAGACTGTGGGCAGCCCTGGCCATCCAGTCCACTTGAGTTTGCCATCTGAACCAGAGTCCCTGGAGCCACACGTGCCTACTGGTACCACATGGGTTAGGACACTGTGTCTAAAAGGTTTCAACATTGTAATGTCTGTGCACAGTGTATCATTGCCTTGCGGTACTATGATTTGATGTGTTACTCAACAGTGTTTAACTGGGATATACTAACATAGACACATTGCCAAGTGAATGTAACAAAAAGCCCAAGAAGATGACACAAATGTGGCAGCTTGAAGTATAGCAGTGATGGTGTTGTATATCCATATACCCATGGAATAGAGAATAAATAAGCTGAAATGGCTGGGACAATTGATTACCCATTTAAAATAATTATGGTCTTTCAGTGACAGCGTGTGACCAGCCAATCAAAATCTGTTCCCAACACAATGGGAAGTGCAATATAAAAGGCAAAAGTCAGTCCACAACTTCTAAAGCAAATCAAGCAAGGTTGGTGTTATGATTTGATGGTAGAGGAGGATTATGTAAGACACAAGTGACAAAATTCAAAATGAAAAGCTGATGATTTCAAATGAGCTAAATTTTTGCATTTTTCCATCTCCAAAGACAACATTAAGAAAGTGAAAATCCAACTGACAAACTGAATGATGAAAGCCATTTGGAATGCCTTATCTGAAAAACTTGGCTTTGTAGCTGTCACTGGGTGGTTAGGGTCCAAACTATATAAAGAACTTCAAAACTGTAAGAAAAAGATCTCCGTGGGAAAATGCTCAAGAACTGGATGTCAGGAGCTCCTGCCTGTAATCCTAGTTACTCAGGAGGCTGAGAATTGGAGAGTCACAGTAGGAAGCCAATCTAGACAGAAAAGTCTGAATCTTGATTTCCAGTTAACTCCAGAAAGAGCTGGTACAGAGGCATGGTGACCATCTGTGAGCTGGTCCCAGAACCAGCAAAAGAAAGACAGAAAGAAAGAAGGAAGGAAGGTAGTAAATGCTCAAAATACATTCAGAGCATCATATTTGAAAACAAGCAAACAAAAATTAGAAGTGGGCAAAATATATGTCTCAATCGACCAGGACACTTTAAATAGTACAGCAAGAAGTATTTTCTCTGCCGCCAGGTTGATAGAAGCCAAAGCTGTGACAGGGCCGAACTCTGGCCACCTGTTGAACAAGGGGGATGTGGCACAGCAGTTGACCAGAATCGAAAATTGAAGCAATGATCTTGGAGAGAAAATTGGTGGGACCCATGACCCGGTCACTCCTCCTACTATTTTATGTTGTTTGTACATGGTTTGAGAGATGAACAGGGCAGTATGGCTAGTGAGCCCCTTGCACCTCACTAGAGAGGATGGCGTTCAGAGACTTCCATGCTGGCTGGCGGAGGCACAGTGTGGGACAATGGGCAGTGACCGCCTGCTTCCTTGGAGTGTACATGCTGTCATTCTCTGTATATTCTGAAATATTAGGCCATTGTCTGATGTGTAGCTGGCAAAAATCTTCTTCCATTTCTTAAGCTGTCTTTTTAATTATTGGCTATTTACTTGGCCATGCAAAAACTTTGGTAAAGTAGCACCGTATAAAATCAACCCACAAAAAACAGAATCTTTTCTATATGCTAAAAATAAGAAGATCAAGACTGAAATCAGGAAAGCAACTCAGTTTGTAATAACCTGAAAAAAATAAACTACTCAGGAATTAACTTTACCAAAGATATGATGGACCTTTATATGAAAATTTAAATTTAAAGAAGGAATTTGAAGACGACTAAAGGAAATGGACAGACCTTCCATGCTCCTGGATTGGAAGATTAACATCATGAAAATGAGAATACCGCCAAAAGCAATCTACAACATCATTGTAATGCCCATCAAACTTCTAACATAATTATTCAATGAGTTGGAGAAAGAAATAAAATAGCCATATAGAAAAACAAAATTCCTCAAATAGCAAAATCAATCCTAAGTAGGCAGAATACTGCTGGGGGAATAACAATACAAAACTTTAAACTATTACAGAGCTATAGTAGTGAAAACAGTGTGGTACTGGCACAAACACAAGCCTGAAGAATAATGCAACAGAATAGAAGACCCCAAAATAGGCCCACAGACCTATAGCCATTTAAAATTGATAAGGGAGCCAAGAACATAGTCTGGAAGAAAGACAGCCTCTTTCACAAATGGTGCTGACAATACTGGATACCCACATGCAGAAAACTGAAGCTAGATCCTTATACATCACCTTGTACCAGCATCAATTCAAAATGGATCAAATACCTCAATATAAGACCAGAAACCATGAAAATTTTACAGGAAGGAGTAGGGATCCTGGGAACATAGAATCTTTCTGAGTAAAGATCCAGAAGCACAGCATATCAAAGAAAGGGTTCATTGATGGACCACATCAAACTAAAGAGTTTCTGTTACGTTTCAAACTGGGTTGTCACTCCAGGCATGTCCTTTTGTGGATTTAACCTGTTCTTCAAGTTGTCTTGCTTGGCTTCTCTGGTCAGAATATCTGCACCCACTCCAAATGACAGCACAGAGACCTAATCAGTGTGATGTTGGAGGAGAGGCTTTGGGAGATGCTCAGTTGGTGGTGGTGGGGCCCTTATGATGGTGTGCTGCCTTAACAGCCCCTAGACAGCCGTCCACCCTTTCCCCATGGAGGATGAGGAGAAGGTGCTGCCCATGGTCCAGAAAGCAGCCCCTCCCCAATCTGTGTCTGCCGGTCCCTGACCTCGGACCTCCAGCCTCCAGAATGGTGAGAAGCAAATCGTCCTTGCTTCAGCCCTTGGTGTAGGGTGTTCTGTAGTAAGAGAAACTAAGGCTCTGCTTCATTGACTTTTGAAAGTTTTAGAAACTTTATAAGGAAAAGAATAAATGTGGCCCCAGGAAAGGAGATGAAGTCTCCTTCCAGTGACCCCCTCAGCAGGAGCAGGAAATGAAGTCTTTGTCCAGTTGCCCCTTAGAGGGGCACTGAATGCCCCATCAGGGGTCCTTGGCTGAGAATTTCCACCTGGCTGAGAGATGTTTCCCAGCATGCTTTGCATTCACTTTTCTCTGAGAACAAGTCCCCTCTCAATTCTGTTTGTTTAGATGACTCAGGCCTGCTCAGCAGCCAGGCCAGCACCCTGTGCTCAGAGCCAATAGGCTATTTGCTGCTCAAGAACTAGCATCTCTGTCCTAGGAGTCCCCCCCCATGCTCTCAGAACCAGGCCTTCTCTGCATGACACCAGCGCACAGGACACCAGGTGTGAGTGGCAAAGGCATTTGGGGCCAGGACCCTGCTGACGTTGCAGCTCCCATGCCAGGTGGGCCAGAATTCCCCATGTGAGAACCTGCACAGTCCCAGGTTCTGCTTTAATGTGGCCTGGCTAGAGAGTGTGTAGGGTAGGACACGTGGGACTTGTGGGGAGCGATGGAGGGGCAGGTCCCCACACACTGAGGAGGGTCCTCCAGGTGTGCCTGGCTGGCTAGGACCCAAGCACTTCTGCTGAGTCCCCGCACCGGGTAATGGAGGTGAACAGTATCAGACTCAGGGTGCTGTGATACACTTTGCAATTTCTGTCAGGTGTGGTGCATGCAATAATTACAACCAGAACACATGATCACTGTTACTGTTTAAGGTCAACTTACAAGACATGACTGGTATTCTACTTTTGCTGCTGTTCTTGTTGACTTGAACTCAGGGCCTAGTGCTTGCCAGGCAGGAATTTTGCTATTTAGCCTTTCCATCAGACCATTTTGCATTTTAATATAGATTTTTTTATTGTAAAGATACTGTACAGAGGGGTTACAGTTACATGAATAAGGTAATGAGCATATTTCCTATCAAGCATTTTACTCCCTCTCTTGTTTTCCCTTACAATTCCTTCCCTCCCTCCCTCCCCAACTCCTCCTCCCACCCCCGGCAAGTTGTAAAGTTCGTTTTCAACATAGTGTCTTGTGCATCTCATTGTTACAACGGGTCAACCTCTATCCTTATTTCAGCATTTTGTTATTTCCCTTCCCCTCCCCCAAATTAAAAAAAATGTGTAAACAAGATGCGGGGCACCAGAATCAAATACAGTGAAAACAGGGGTTATTCCATGGGGAAAGAACATACAAAAGAAACAAAGAAATCACATAGTATATTGTAAGTACATTAGAAACAACAGCAATAAAGATAAAACCTCTTGTGTCCATATCTTGGGGTTCATTTCTCTTAGCATCATCTTATATGGTTCATATGTACATAGCTTTTGACTGGTAAGATTATCTTAGATGTATAGTAGTTATTGCAAATAAGGGATGCCGTGGGACCTATGTTTCTTTGGGCCTGGCTTACTTCAGTTATTATAATTTTTTCCAAGTCTTTCCATTCCCTAACAAATGGGTCTGTGTCATTCCTTCTGATGGAGGCATAGGATTCCAGTGTGTGTGTGTGTGTGTGTGTGTGTGTGTGTGTGTGTGTGTATTCATTCATTCCACATTTTCTTGATCCATTCATCTACTGAGGGGCATCTGGGTTGG
>NW_012267303.1:2028838-2041940 GCF_000151885.1 Dipodomys ordii
TATGGCTAGAGAGGTTGAACATTTCTTCATGTGTCTATTGGCCATTCTTGTTTCCTCTTCAGAGAAGTTTCTCTTTAAGTCTTTAGCCCACTTATTTATCAGGCAGTTGTTTCTTTGAGGATTTGTTGTTGGGGGATTTAATTTTTTGAGTTCCAAGTGTATTTTAGATATAAGTCCTTGTCCATTGTATGGCTAGTGAAAATCTTCTCCCAATCCATTGGCTTTCTATTAGTCTTGCTAGCTATGTCCTTTGCCATGCAGAAGTTCTGCAGCCTCATGCAATCCCATTTGTCCAGCCTTTCTTTGATTTGTGTGCTTCTGGGTCTTTATTAAGAAAGTTTCGGCCTGTGCCAAGGAGCCCTAGAATTTCTCCTATTCCTTCCTGTAAGGTTTTCAGGGTGTCTGCTTTGACTTCTAGGTCTTTGATCCATTTGGAGTTGATTATGGTACAGGGTAATATATAAGGATCTAGCTTTAGTTTTCTACAGGCATTAAACCAAGTCTGCCACCCCAATTTACTGAAGAGTCTGTCTTGCTTCCATTCTATTTTTTTATCTCCCTTATCAAAGATTAGGTGGCTATAGGTCTGTGGGTTGTTTCTGGGTCTTCAGTTCTATTCCATTGGTCCTCAGGTCTGTTCTTATGCCAGTACCAAGCTGTTTTGATTGCTATGACTTTGTAATAGAGTTTGAAATTTGGTATTGATATTCTTTGAGCACTGTTCTTTCTGCTAAGGATTGTTTTTGCTATTTGGGGTCTTTTATTGTTCCATATGAATTTTTTGATTGCTTCTTAAAATATATCAACCAAACGGCCCCCATAAAGAGGCAGGAGTTGCAACCTAATATCAGATAAAATAGACTTCAAATTAAAATTAGCGAGAAGAGATAAAGAAGGTCATTACATACTAATTATGGGATCTCTCCTCCAGGAGGATATTACAATTCTAAATATCTATTCACCAAACAATGAAGCACCCAAATTCATCCAGGAAACACTACTTTCCCTCAAAGCTCACATAGATCCAAAGACATTAATTGTTGGGGACTTTAGCACACCATTATCCCCACTGGATTGCGTTTATTTTTGAGATTAGCTGTCATTTCCTGCCAAGACCCCTGCCTGGACCCCTTCCCCACCAATCCACCTATTTTAGGCTTCCGGTCATAGCTGAGATAACAAAGATATGTCACCGTAGCCAGCATCTCTCGATCAACACCAAGGCTTACTGACATCTCTGCCCAGCTGGCCTAGGACTGGGAACTTCCCAACCTCACCGTCCCAACTACCTTGGCTTCCAGGCATGAGCCTCTGGCTCCTGGATTATTGTACTTTGGGATCTATAAAAGCAGCCGTTCCACGGGGCTGTACTTCATACAGTACTGGTCTAGGTGTATCCAAAGGTGGCTTTGCAGGGAGCTCATTCCCAGCAGGGGCCTGTGACAGAGAGAGCACGCTGTGACCTGCAGACAAAGGATGTGTATTTAAATAGCCTGCCTTCTAAGACACTGTGCACGCGCTACATTTTAATATCTCTACAATTATGAAGTGTCTCACAAACAAGGTTTACATAAAATGTCATGCTCTCTTTTTCACCAGAAAATCCATTTTTAAATTGATGATGCTTCTTACAATCCACAACTTCTCAAATTCAATTTCCAACCAGGGCAAGAAAATGACTGCAGGGAAGAAAGGAGATGCTCTGCGTGTCTGTGCACTCTTGGCCTGAATACCTCTCAAGACTCTCCCTGATGCCCTGCGGGAAAGGGGGTCTGAGGAGATGAGGCTGGGGCCTGCACACCTGCCTTCTCCTGGCATCTGGGCTCCAGCCAATCTGCCCTGGAGGGACCGGGGAGTGACGTGCAAGGAACAGAATCTAAGTGTGATATCCCCACACTGCAAAGCCCAGCTGCAACATAAGTCCTCCTTCTGTGAAGTCCACAAAGGTTACCTGGAGAGGAGTTTTTATGTCTTCATTATAGAGGAAAGATATTTAATTACAGGTACCTGGCAAATACATCACTCACGTATGGTAATATATCTGGATTCAGTTTCTACATTGGAGAAGCTGTCTGTGTGGGAGACTTTGCTCTCCAGCCCTGGGAAAATCTCCAGACCCCAAATCTGTCAGCCCTCAGTGAGACCATCTGGGAGTCCCTCACTCCTTCCAAGTCCACTGCCCCTCACCATGTCCAGCATGAAATGGACTATCTTCTGACAAGAACACAGAAGCAATTGCAAATCCCATGAAATGTAGACACCGGAACCTGGATGTGAGTCTTCGCACCTGTTCATAGAGACATTTTACATGAAATTCTGATGGTGCATGGATGGAGGGTAGCTTACTAAATTAAGATGCACTGGAGATTAGAATTCCTGGTGGTGTATTTGCAACTTTTAGCGACAGAGTCAAGTGTTCAGTGCGAATGAAAGACTTAAAATGTCTTTCCACACACGCCATCAGGAGTCACATTCAAACCACTCAAACGTGGGGTCATGGAAACGTCCATCCGTGGCTCACAGGCTTCAGATCTTCAGTCTTTGACCTCAGATCGCTGCTTCGTTAATCCAGCCCGGTGCTCCACTGTAGCAGTGAACTTGCCAGAGCTACACTATAGCATCGAACCTTTTATAGAGAGCTCGTGGCTTTCCAGTGGCATTCTCCAACCAGAGAATTCTACATAGTAAGTTGCATGAAAGAATGAAAGCTTTTGGCAAACTGTGGCTACTGAAATATTTGTCTTTCTTAAAGCAGGCAAAGAACATACCGTAATGAACGCAATTCAATAGGTGATAGCATTTAATTGTGAAATTCTATCACTCATTTTGGAACGTATCATCTGGTTGGAAGACACTTTTGAAGGAGCTAGTGTTACCTTAGCATTTCAGCATGGGCGTCAGTGATGATCACACTCACTCACACACACTTTCTCTCTCACACACACACACACACATGAACACACACACATGCACATACACATTATCTTAACATTTCAGCACACTTCACCCCTAAATATTTCAGCATGGCCTTCAGTGACTATCACACTTACACACACATTAATAAATCTTAGAACTCGCATAGTGTTTGTTGCAAAGTGTTCTTGAAGAGTATGGGGTAAATACATTGGCCAAACAAGAAGTCTGGGAACAGTTCCCTCTGCTCATTTGCCCTATGCTGCTTCTCCACAGCAGGGGCCACATGGATTCATCCTGCTTGCTTTCTACTAGGTCCCAGGTGACTGGAATCATATGGTACTCTTTTGGTTAAAGCGTTTTCAGCACAAAAATTAGGGCATTGGTTGACACTTTTAAAGATATGCATGCATGTATTTCTTTAGTGTCAGTACTTGGGCTTGAACTCAGGGCCTCATGCTTTTTCTACTCAAGGTTGGAGCATTACAATTTAAGTCATACCTTCACTTCTGGCTCTTTTGCTGGCTAATTGGAGATAAGAATCTCTGAGATTTGTCTGCCTAGGCTGTCTTCAAACCACAAGCCTCAGATCTCAGCCTCCTGAGTAGATAAGAGGTATAAATCATTGGCCTCTGGCTTATTTTCGTTCCAATTTTCTTGGAAATTAACTTTGCAAAGAGTTCCTTTATACCTCTGTCAATGTAATAAAACCATTTGATTTCTGGTTATGAGTACACATGTGTGCACACGTGCATGTGTATGCATGCATATGAATTAGTAGATTATAGATGTGTGTGTGTGTGTGTGTGTGTGTGTGTGTGATTTTTTAAAATTCTCTGTGGTCTTCCAGTCCTTTGGGATCAATATGTCATGTGGTTCCTGTACTTTACCATTGTCAGCAATTTGGGGGAGGATTTTTTGAACTTAGGACCTTGCACTGGCTATGTAGGTACTCTACCAGAAGAGCCATGCCCCAGTCAGTTTTTGCTTTATTTTTTTCAGATAGACTCTTACCTTTGTTCCTTAGGGCAGGCCTTAGACTGTGATTGATCCTCCTTAAACTTACTTCTCTCTCATATAAGCCTGGCTGACTGGCTGAGATATCTTGCTACATTTTTGCTCAGGTTGGCCTCACACCATGATCCTCCTGACCTCTGCCTCCGACTAGCTGGGATTATACATGCAAGCCACCAGGAAAGATGCTCAGGAAAGGGCTACCCTGTGACCTGGTCATTGGCGATGTGTCTGTGAACCCTGGGGAGAGGATAGGAAGAAAACCTCCCAGGGGACGGGACGGGCGTCTGAAGGCCCGGTTACCATGGATGCTTTGGATTGGAGGGGAGAACAGAGCTAGAGAGAGCGCAAAGCCGGAGGCCCAGCCCAGCTCCGCGGGCTCTGCTCCCAAACGCACGTCCCCGCCGCCCAGCTGCTGAGTCAGCTTCCTTTTTCCTTCTCAGCACCTACTTACATTTATTTAGCTTCATTTCTCTGAAAGTGAATTGGCTTCACTTCTTTTCTGAGACAGTTTAGACTTGTAGGAGAGGTGAGCAGAATGAACTTCCACACAGCTCCCCTCCACATCTCCTCGATGGCTTACGTCTCCATCATGGGGCGCACTCGTTACCGCCGAGGAGTGGGTGCTTGTTCGCTGCAGTTAGCTTGTTCGCTGCAGGCCCTGCTGTGTCCTCCCGCTGCTGTGCATTCCCTGGGCGAGAAGGAACGGATAACACCACCACTGCGACATCACAGAGAGCAGACACACGGCTCCATCTCCTCATTCCACCCCTTCCCATCCTCGGGCATTCATCTTCTACTGGCTCCACAGTTTTGTCTCTTCCGGAATGTTCAAGAGTTGAAATCCTCAGCCTATGGCCTTCCCAACTGTTTCCTGACCCTTGGCCATGTACAGTTCCAGCTCGGCCTCTCGTCACATTCTGACAGCTCCTTCGCTGAGGGCTCTGGGTTCTCCTACCTTTGCCTGGGGAGGAAGCTGTGTGCTTTGCCTGACCCCACACCACCTACTGACAACTCCACAGGAGTACTCAGCCCCTGTAGTCCTCCCAACAACCCAATCTGAGGACCAGGGCGGGGCACCCCCAAACCCAGGATGCCCGCCCAGGCCTGACTCATGCTCCTGGTGCTCCAGGGAGCAGCAGAAGCAGGAAGCCTGGTGGAAATGCAGGCTCCCTGGCCATTCCCCTCATCAGGTCACCAGGGCCTGGGAGGAGCCTGACCCCTCTCCCCTGGCGCCAGCCTCCGTGTGGGTGCAGATGACAGTGGCGTGTTTCTGGATGATGGGGACCTTTCTGTGTAGCCACACATTTGTTCTGAGTGCAGAGTAGCATGGTGATCTGCAAGCAGACCAGGTGAGAAGATGGTACCTTGTGCAGGAGCGTCTGCCTCTCCTGGGGAAGTTGGGATAGAGGGTCCCTTGACCTCCAGCTCCCCTTACTGGCTGACAGGGCTCCTGCTCAGCATGAAACTCCAGTTTCCAGCCTCGGTGGGGGAGCTCAGCTGGGCAGAAAGTGTCGTTTCCCCTTTGGAGGTATGTGGGGAGGATTCTAAGATGCGGGAGAGTAGCGAGCCTGGAGCAGAGCCCAAGGGCAGCGGCAGATCAGAGCCACAGTGAGGGCACAGGTCACAAGAGGTGTGCTGCTCTTGGAGCAGGAGGGAGAGGGTGCTCTGGGGGAGCACCGAGGGGAGTCTTGGTGGGAAGATGGGGTCAGTGACAGCGGTGATTGGCACTGATTGGAATATTGGCATGCTTGAGCCACACCGACCCCTGCTCCACAGCCCTGACAATAGAGAGATGTTCTCCCCCCGTGAGCAGCGGAGGCCCAGGGCCGGCCCTCATTCAGCCTTGGAACTTGCACGGATCTTCCCTACTTGTTCTCACTCACAGTGAGGTCCCTGACCCGAGATGGAAAACCCGGAGCCCAGCAAGCGTAAGCAATGGTCCCCAGGCAGCCAGCTGCACGCGGGCGGGTGCCCGCACCACGCAGGGTGAAATGAAGCTGTGAGTTTGTGTTCCCCTGGGAGCTAATGGCTGCTGATGCCAAACTCACTCACACCATAGTGGGTCTCCCTCTGGGCACATTCAACAGGTGGAAGGACCAGCCTGGCTGTGAGCACCCTACCAACAATTACATGAAGAACGCCGTGACGGCATGCTCTCAGACACACACTGCCAGCTCTGCTGAGCAAACCATTCCGTGCACCTGCTGCGGTCATTCTGAACCCAGGCATCTGATGCGCATCTGCAGGTCAGAGCCTCCACACTGAGCAGCTGCCTTTCTGACAGAGGCAGACACCGACACCGCCCCAGCTCCACCTGCGCCTGGCCCCATAGCAGCCAGCGGAGTCAGATCGGAGGTGGTTGCTTCGCTTTGGAGACAGCGTCGGTTCAGGTACATGCTTATTGTTCTGTGTTACAGGATCGAGCAGGGGCTCAGCTCCCTCATCCAAGAACTGGAAAGCATGGAATGACCACTTCCCCTGCCAGAGACACTCTAAAACCCAGATCTTAGCGCTGACCTGATGTGGACTTCCTCTGAAGCTGATGGAGAGCTAAACACACACACTTTGGGTGCCTTACCAGAGGTATTCCTGTCTGGGGGGGGTCACCGCTGAATAACTCATAAGATTTTCTACCTCTCTGAGCACTCTAGGTGCAGCCTGCGTAGCTGCTAAGGCCGGGCTTGTGATGCCGGCAGGTGGTCTTGTAGAGAGCCACGGTGGCTCCCTTCCTGCAGAGAGGCCAGGCTTCGGGAAAATGAGTGATTCAAAGGATGGGGATCTGCTGCAGCCATCGATTCTGAGGCAGGTCTGCACAGAGCCCCGAGGCCTGTTTGTAAGTGGAAGAGGTGGGGGACGGAGTGCGGCTTCTGCCCCGGGGCCGACATGTGCCTCTCTGCAGGCCATCCAGCCACCCTGCTGCCACCTCCTGGACTCAGCTGGCTTCCCAGCCATCAGAGGGCAGCCTGGGCCTCAGAAGAGGAAGGATTCTGCCACCGTGTCAACCTGCGCTGGCTCCGTACGGCGCCAGGAGCAACCCCGGATCTTGGCTCCCTTGTCTGGTGGCAGTGTTGAATGGCTGCCTGACAAACAGCGCTGGTCTGAGTGGCTCAGAACCCTGGTGGCACCTCTCAGCTGCCAGGAGGCCCACAGGAGGCTTCTTGGGGACTCCGGGTGGCTCTGTTTTGTCCGTCTGTCCAGGAGGCAAGCTTGTACATCCACACAGGGGTGTTTCCAGAGGCAGGGCCAATCATGCTGACGAAGCAGGAATAAGAGCGCGGTGTCTGGTTCCCAGCCCAGGGCTTGGAGGTGAGCAGGGGACTACGCGGAGCACACATCTACTCAACGTCTACTCACAGCGCCTTTGATCGCATCCACATGCCTTGCCAGGTAGAATGATGAGAAATAAACACCATGCCCTCCTCTCAGTTTTCCCTGTCTTGCAGAATGCTTTTGCAAATCTCAGCCAGGATACAACATAGATGAAATCCAGGGAAAAGGCTCTCATCGCCCCACAATTCCTGGTGCATGCTTTATTACCAGGCCTGCCTCCTTCCTGTCCCTTCACCTTACCTAAGCTTGAATAACTAAGCTGCTTTCTTACTCCACAATGCTATCAAGAATGATAGGTACTTGGGCGCCGGTGGCTCACACCTGTAACCTTAGCTACTCAGGAAGCTGAGATCTGAGAATAATGGTTCAAAACCAGCCTGCACAGCAAAGTCCCCAGGAGATGCTTATCTGCAATTGGCCACTCAAAAACCAGAAGTGGATCTGTGGCTCAAAGTGGTAGAGCACTAGCCTGATCAAAAGAGCTCTGGGACAGCGCCCAGGCCCTGAGTTCAAGCCTCATGACCAACAAAAGAGGAAGAAAAAGAAGAAGAAAGGTATGTATGTGGAACTGTGCTATATGGAAGCTTCTGGAATGGCTTTTGTCCACATCAAGTCAGTCCTTGGGAATTTATCAAAGCTGTGTGTGTCCAGCTTAGTCCTTTACACTGTTGAGTAATATTCCATGGTGTGCTAAAACCACAGTTTCTTTTGCCATTCACCTGTGAAAGGCTGTCTTCAGTTTGGGACTATTGTATTATTCTGTAAAATGGTTTTAAGTCTTCATTTCTCTGGGATAAAGGTCCAGGAATATACCCACTGGGCGCGTGGAAGGTGCGTGTTCATTACTGGGGTGTGGAAGGTGCGTGTTTGTTACTGGGGCATGGAAGGTGTGTGTTCGTTACTGGGGGGCTTGGAAGGGGCATGTTTGTTGCTGGGGGAGAAGGTGCATGTTCATTACTGGGCGTGGAAGGTGTGTGTTCATTACTGGGCGTGGAAGGTGTGTGTTCGTTACTGGGGGGTGTGGAAGGTGTGTGTTCGTTACTGGGGGGCGTGGAAGGTGTGTGTTCGTTACTGGGGGGCGTGGAAGGTGTGTGTTCGTTACTGGGGGCACACTGCGAGGTTTGCCCAACATTTCCGCCGACCGCAGTATTATCTCACCATCTCGCTGGGGGCCTCTTCGAGTTCAGAATTATTTGTGATGAAGTTCGGTGATAAGCATTTCCCACTCCAGGCATGTGCTTTTAGTGTGCTTCTGTGCTTTTAATGAGTTTCACCTAACCCTTGGCTCCGAAGATTTTGGTCTGTTTTCCACTTAAATGTTGGCGTTTTGCAGTTTTAGCCCTGCCTTCTGGAACTCTGCATCTCGAGGGCCCGAGGTCCTTTGTGACCGGCCCCTGGGTGCTGTGTGTTCTTTTAGCCTTCTCTCTGCAGCTCAGGTGGCTGTGGTCGTGGCTCCATTTTCCATTTTCCTTGGCGGCCTGCCTCCCCGTGTCCTTGCTTTCTGCTCATGACTGCGTGCTGAGGAATATTGGGATCGTAGTTAGGTAACCAATCTCTGTCATCCAGGTGTCAATACTGATCGAGTGCCTTGGTGGTGGAGGTAATCCTGGTTTGGGCAGGCTGACTGATTCTCTTTTGCACCTAGGCATTTGGATTCTGCACTGAGACTTTGTGAGCCTTTCACTCCTACCCACCCCTGCAAACCTACAAGAACTGCCTCTTTTCCACTGTGTGGGCCGGGGGTTCCCGCTCCCCAGGCAGCACCTCTGACACTGAGACACCGGATGTGGGGACCAGGGCTCCCCGAAGACAGCCCTTCCCCGAGGGTGGGAGATGGCTGTGATATCTGTTTCAGGACCAACCCACTCCCCACAAGGAAGAAAAGTGGAGAGAGCCAACAGACAGACAGATAGATAAGATGATTGAAAGATAAGGAGAGGGGATAGATGATAAGCAGAGATGATCTATAGATATATCAATACCTCGATAGATAAAATAGATAAATGATAGATGATAAATAGCTAGGTCTCCCCCCTCAAGCTGATCTCACATCAGTGCTCCAACCTGCCCCCTGCCTGCCCAGTGCAGAAGTCTCAGGGCTGCAGAAGAACGAGGTTCCACACCAGCCGCACCTGTTGGAGAGAGCTTGGTCTGGGGCTGCTGACCCACCGGTGTTTGCTGCAGACAGCTGTCACCATGGCAGCCCTGACGTGACAGAGGCGTACTGTCCCCTGCGCAGTGATTAGCACAGCGGGTGGTGACTGTCTCTGCGCTGGGATTTTGTGATGTGGAGAGCGTCACAGACTCCCCTGACTTGACTCAGAGCTCATCCGTGTGGCTCCTGGTCAGCAGGAGAGAGAGGCCTTCCAGGCCTGGTGGGTGCTCTGAGGGCTGCACATACAAAGGAGACTGGATGAGGAGGTGGAGCTGGCGCTCTCTTGCTTCTTCTGCTCCCTGTGTCCAGTGGCCTTGGGGAGCTGATCTTCTCAGAGCGCAGAGTCCTCCTCTCTGGGGTGGAGAGAGCCCTGACAGCCACGCATTCTGGGTTAGGAGCCAGTGGAACCATTCAGAGCGGACAAACTCCTCTTAATTATCCTTTCCACCTCGGGTGAGGGGAGGAGTCGGACAGAGGAGCAAGTGTGATCAAAAGCAGCTCAGAGCCACAGCTCCTGACCTACGAGAGGAGGTCGGACACGATCTCAGTGGTTGTCTGGGGCTCCGGGTGAAGACAGATTTGCAGGCTGGTGCTCGGCTCATGTGGACCATGCCTGGCTCAAGTGGCCCAGGCTGGGTCCAGGCTGTGCTCATGCCAAGCTCCAGTGGTCCAGGACAGACCCACACCAGACCCACGTGGTCTAGGCCTAGCTCACGCCAGGCCTGGCTACCCACCAGCAGGGCCTTTGCTCAGCTGTGAAGGAATTCCAGTGCATGAGGTGGTGGCGCTGCTGTGCTGGACCTGCGTCAGATCGATGGGCTCTGTGCTCCATGACTGTGGGGCACTGCTGAGCCTGTCTGTGTCTCCCATCAGTGTTCACATCTGGCGGGGGGAGGGGAGAAGGCGGGGCAGGAGGTCTGACTTCGGACATGACATCCTGATCACTCCCCTAGGGTAATGGCTTCTGCAACCACAGGGACTTTTTCTGCACACACTCCGGCACACACAGGCCCTTCCGCATGCCCCTGGGTTGGGCCTGAGGGTCAGGCTGCACCCGTCAGAGCCTGAGATGTTCCCAATCTCCAGCATGGGCTTTTGCAGTGCAGAAGCCATTTCTTCCCATTATTAAAAAAAACATAAACCCTGCAGAACATCATGTATGGCAGCAGCCAGCGGGGCTGGGGCGTGGTGTGTGCCCCCAACCCCACGCAGCTGGCGGTACTCCCGCCACCCCAAGGCAACCGCCGTGGGCCGTCCCCGTGCCGCCACCGCTGCCTGCACTCAGGGCCCCGACGTCCACAGCCTGGGATCCCACACCTGCCGGAGTCTCCCCCGGAGGACCGAGCGGTGGGCGCGGCAGTGTGCTCGGCAAGGCTGTAGGGAGCTGCCTGGGCGTGCTCCGTGCCCACCGACATGCAAGGTCAGATGCAAGTTTAGGGAGCAGCTCCCAGCCAAGGGCAGGGGCCACTGCTTTGTCCTGGCTCCTCCGCCACTATCTTCCCTGTGTCCTTCCCGTTGCCGACTGCCTGCTTCCTGCCTGTGCTAGTGTACAGAGTCCACACTACCAGCGCCCCTTCATGTATCGCTCATCCCCTGCTGAGGGGCTCACCCCTGGTGAGGTGCTCCATCCCCCTGGTGAGGGGCTGATCCCCTGCTGAGGTGCTCCATCCCCCTGGTGAGGTGCTCCATCCCCCTGTGAAGTGCTCCATTCCCCTGGTGAGGTGCTCCATCCCCTGCTTAGGTGCTCACCCCCTGCTGAGGTGCTCCATACCCCTGGTGAGGTGCTCCATCCCCCTGTGAGGTGCTCCATCCCCTGCTTAGGTGCTCACCCCCTGCTGAGATGCTCCATCCCCCTGCTGAGGTGCTCCATCCCCCTGTGAGGTGCTCCATTCCCCTGGTGAGGTGCTCCATCCCCTGCTGAGGTGCTCCATCCCCCTGCTGAGGTGCTCCATCCCACTGTGAGGTGCTCCATCCCCTGCTTAGGTGCTCACCCCCTGCTGAGGTGCTCCATCTCCCAGTGAGATGCTCCATCCCCCTGGTGAGGTGCTCCATCCCCCTGGTGAGGGGCTGATCCCCTGCTGAGGTGCTCCATCCCCCTGCTGAGGTGTTCCATCCCCCTGTGAGGTGCTCCATTCCCCTGGTGAGGTGCTCCATCCCCTGCTTAGGTGCTCACCCCCTGCTGAGGTGCTCCATCCCCCTGGTGAGGTGCTCCATACCGCTGCTGAGGTGCTCCATCCACTGGTGAGGTGTTCCATCCCCCTGTGAGGTGCTCCATTCCCCTGGTGAGGTGCTCCATCCCCTGCTTAGGTGCTCACCCCCTGGTGAGGTGCTCCATCCCCTGCTGAGGTGCTCCATCCCCCTGCTGAGGTGCTCCATCCCCCTGTGAGGTGCTCCATCCCCTGCTGAGGTGCTCACCCCCTGCTGAGGTGCTCCATCTCCCAGTGAGATGCTCCATCCCCCTGGTGAGGTGCTCCATCCCCCTGCTGAGGTGCTCCATCCCCCTGCTGAGGTGCTCACCTCCTGCCAAGGTGTTCCATCCCCTGCTGAGGTGCTCACCCCCTGCTGAGGTGCTCCATCCCCCTGGTGAGGTGCTCCATCCCCCTGGTAAGGTGCTCCATCCCCCTGATGAGGTGCTCCATCCCCTGGTGAGGTGCTCCATCCCCCTGATGAGGTGCTCCATCCCCTGCTGAGGTGCTCCATCCCCCTGCTGAGGTGCTCCATCCCCCTGCTGAGGTGCTCCATCCACTGGTGAGGTGCTCCATCCCCCTGATGAGGTGCTCCATCCCCCTGCTGAGGTACTCATCCCCTGCTGAGATGCTCCATCCCCCTGGTGAGGTGCTCCCTCCCCCTGGTGAGGTGCTCCATCCCCTGATGAGGTGCTCCATCCCCCTGATGAGGTGCTCCATCCACTGGTGAGGTGCTCCATCCCCCTGGTGAGGTGCTCACCCCCTGGTGAGGTGCTCCATCCCCTGGTGAGGTGCTCCATCTCCACTGGTGAGGTGTTCACCCCCTGCTGAGGTGCTCCATCCCCTGCTGAGGTGCTCCATCCCCCTGCTGAGGTGCTCCATCCCCTGGTGAGGTGCTCCATCTCCTGGTGAGGTGCTCCATCCCCCTGGTGAGGTGCTCCATCCCCTGGTGAGGTGCTCCATCCACTGGTGAGGTGTTCACCCCCTGCTGAGGTGCTCATCCCCTGCTGAGATGCTCCATCCCCCTGTGAGGTGCTCCATCCCCCTGCTGAGGTGCTCCATCTCCTGGTGAGGTGCTCCATCCCCCTGATGAGGTGCTCCATCCACTGGTGAGGTGCTCCATCCCCTGGTGAGGTGCTCCATCCCCCTGCTGAGGTGCTCACCCCCTAAGTCTCCAGCAGGAAGTGATGAGGATACAAAGATAATTTTGGTCCCAGAAAAACCAGCGCCCTTTTTACCAGGTCAAGCTCTGGGAGAGCCAGGGAAGACTTGCCAGACGCTGGAAGTCCAGGACCCTGGCCAGGGCTCAATGTGGGGTGTTGATGCATTTAGAGTATTGATGGAGGTGGGTATGGATGGATATGGGGTGTGAATGGATGTGGGTGTGGATGGAGGTGGGTGTGGATGGATGTGGGTGTGGATGGAGGTGGGTGTGGGTGGATGTGGGGTGTGGGTGGATGTGGGTGTGGATGGATGTGGGTGTGGGTGGATGTGGGTGTGG
>NW_012267303.1:2044384-2060549 GCF_000151885.1 Dipodomys ordii
GTGGATGGAGGTGGGTGTGGGTGGATGTGGGGTGTGGATGGATGTGGGGTGTGGGTGGATGTGGGTGTGGATGGAGGTGGGTGTGGATGCAGGTGAGTGTGGGTGGATGTGGGTGTGGGTGGATGTGCGTGTGGATGGAGGTGGGTGTTGATGGATGTGTGGTGTTGCAGATGTGAGTGTGGATGGATGTGTGGTGCTGACAGATGCGGTGGGTGCAGCTGCATGCAGGGGTGTTGTTGGATCCCGTCCCCGTGTTCAAAGGATGCACCTGCAGCGGGAATGTGGCTTGGTGGCCCTGCAGCCCATGCAGAGCCTCTGCCCCCGGCCGGGTGCGTCCCGTGCGGTCCTGCTGCCAATTACGAAACGCTTCCCTTTAATTAGTGCCAGCTACCTGCCTTTGAAAACTAGTCATTGTCACTTGTGCAGAAAATATAAATCCTTGATGACTCTCAATGTGGTAACTTGGTATGTGTTCAAGAGAAGGATGACAGAGATAGATTAAAACAGGGCACATTTCAGAAAATGTGATATTTAAAAGACAGTTTGTCCTCCGTCAGAAAATTTGACATTTTAAAGCCACCTTCGATTTTCTAAGAGAAATTTTTTAAAAATCTATTTCTGCCTAGAGAAAATGTATAAAGTGAGGGGAGTTTTGCCTAGAAAAAGGATCACATTTTAATTTTCTTTTTTGTCTTTGAGAACTTGAGTTGTAGGAAAAAAGGTAGACTTTGGTAGGTCTGCTGGAGGGAGGAGAAGGATCCCCGGGAGAGGGAGGCGGGGAGGGGAGGGAGAAGGTGGGGAGGGGAGAGGCAGGGGAGAGGAGGAGGGGAGGAGAGGGAAGGGGAGGAGAGAAGAGAAGGGAGGAGAGGGAGGGGGAAGGGAGGGATAGGGGGAAGGGAAGGGAGGGGGAGGGGCGCCCAGGGATCCACGAAAGCCAGGCTGGGCATCCTGTCCATTGTCCCTGGGGACCCCACCGGTCACAGATGGAACACTGAGCAATGTTCGTGAAGCAGAGACACATGGGTGGAAACATTCTTATAACACTGAGCAGGAGAAGCTTCTGGAATCATGGCCATGGTATGTGCCACGAGCTTTGGTCTGGACCCGTGGCAGGGGGCGGTGGCGTGGGCTGTGGGCTTTGGTCTGGCTTCCCTCTGGGGCATCTTCAATCTGCAGACTCAGCAGTGGCTGTGTCCACAGACGCCCGGTGTGCACAGCCTGGTGCTTCCCGGGCATGAGAGGGAGCCGGGGTGTGGGGTCACCATCCAGGAGTCAGCCAGGTGTGGGGGTCAATCTACAGCGGGGTCCCGAGTCAGCGGTGAAGCTGCCGGACCCTGAGAGCTTGCGCTCCTGGGCCCAGCCGTCCCCTGAGCTGCGTGGAATGAGACGCAAGGGCAGGGCCGGGCAGCCGGACGGTACCACACAGCCCCTCCTGCCGCACCCCTGCCCATACGAGGTGTGTGCGCTGCTGCCTTGCCCTACCTTGCACGCAGGATGCAGACCCGTGCTGTCCACCTCCAAAGAGCCCCTGCCCCGGCCCTGTTCACCAGCCAGGGGAGGCACAGGCCTCCGCCTCGGGTCCTCCACCCAGACCGGGGGCAAGCACGGTCCGGGCTGCTGAGGCTGAAGAGGTGCTCATTGCCAACCTCGGTACGTGGGGTGGGCGTGGGAAGGAGCTCCGCTTTCTGTGCCTTGTCTGCAGCAAGCCCGGTGCTGGTCTCAGAGGCTGCGGCCACCTCAGCGGGATCAGCAGCCAGACTGCCTCAGAGGAGGGCAGGGGAGGGGCGGGCGCTCAGCACTGGGAGCTCGGCCTCAGCGGCCGGCCGCCTGGCCCTCAAGGACCTCTGGGGAGGTGAACCCCAAGGGTCATAGTTGCAAACCTTGGAGCCGTGGTTTTGCTCTGCCCTGTACCAGCCTGGCTGTGTCCTGCAGTCCTCTAAGATACCATCTGGGTTCTTGGCTCCAACCAGAGGGACTGGGCTGACACTCGCTGACTCAGCTGAATCATTCCCTCCCTAGGGCTCTTGATGCGACAACGTGCAAACCATTCATCAGGAATCACCAAACTCCAGTGCAGAACTGGCCACTCACCAACCAGTATGCCCCCCTGGTATGGTAGTTCCCATTTTTGCAGCTGGGAAAATTGATTTGCCACCGATCTGCCACTTCCTCCTGATCACCTGGAAGGCTGGGCTAGCCCTTGGTGCGGGTCTAGATGGCTTGGCTCTGGCCCTGAGTCTCGTTCTCCATCCAGGGCTCAGGCTTGGTTTTCATTGTGACATCAGGTCTTTGGCCGTGGCTCAGGAGCTTGCTGCGTGCTGAGTAAGGATCTGTTCCTGAGGTGTGCAGAACTTTTATCTGGCCGCATCCCGTGGTCTGGCTCAGGCTTGGCAGAAAGTAGGCCCTTAATAAATGCTTTAAAATGAGCAAATAAGTATGCAATTGAGGAGATGAGCAGGGGCGGACAGGAGCAGTCTTCAGCCATGAAAGACAGAATGCAAACTCCGTGAGTCTAAACTGTGGAGATTTTAAAATGCATGACCGCGGATGGGAGCACTGACTCATCTCAGAGCCACACAAAGAGAGAATCTGGGCAATGCCAAGGAGGGAAAACCCACTCCTCATGAAATGGGGCGGGAGGAGAGAGGAGAAGCAAGCAAAGCGCCAGCCGCGATGGGGAAAGGGAGATGCTTATGGGAAGCTCAAGTCGATTCATCTTAAAACACGTGAAACAATGTCTGAAAGGAGGGAGGCAGGTCACTGTGGATATTTTCAGAGGGTGCAGGGAAGCCTGGAGGAGCAGAGCATCAGGAACTGGGCTGTGGAGAGGGGAGAGGAGCAGGGGACAGGGGACAGGGGAGAGGAAAGGCAGCGTGGTGCCCTCTATTCTCCACAGCTGGGGACCAGCTAGGCACACCCAGCTACCTGGGCACATCCATGGCAGCTACCAAGCCTTCCGACAGCTACGCAGAAAAATAGGCAAGACTGCCCCACCGTGCACAGACATCTTTCATCCTCCACGATTCTCAGCGGCTTCAGAAGCTCTCTGCTGCCATTTAAGGTAGATTAACTTCCAATTGTTCTAAAATATGCACGGGGCCTCGTGGAGCCTGGCCAAGTGGAGACCGAGGGCTCCATTCCCCGGCCAGTCCCTCCGGCTTCTCATCGCTGACTCTAATTCTTCTCTCTACAGTTTTGCCGCGGGGACAAGCATCCTAAAGGCCATTTCTTGTTCCCTTCTGCATGTCCCCTTGTTTCTGACACATAATAAATGATGACACATGGTCATGTGAGTTGATGTGTTATTTCTACAGTTGTAGGTGGTGTGTGGCATGTCGAGTTGTCAGCGCGCTGCTTGCCTGGTCCCTTCTTTGGGGTGGAGCAGTTGGAATACACTGCTGGATCTTTGAAATGCACACTTCTTTATTGTCAGACACAACCCCCTGCTCTGAAACCCCATGGCATTCCATATTCCTTTTGTCTAGCTGCAGCTCTACCTGGCGACCAACCTCTCCCATCTCCCCCCCGCCCAGCTCCACTCCCAGTTTCTGGCTGCCACGATGCTGCTCCCAGAAGCTCATTTCTTGGTTCATTTCATTTTTATCTGGAACTTTCTTCTGGCATTACTTTCCACCTGCAGTTAGAAGTGTGTGTATGTGTGTGTCCCCGTGGAAGCATGCACACATACATGGATCACATATAAAGGTTGTGACCTCCCAGAAAAGAGTCACCTGTGTTGAAGGTGGCCTTCGGAGCAGGGACCAGATGCCATGTTGGAACCGTTGGCCGTATCCGAGCACCGGCTCAGCTGTGGGACTCTGTCCTCTGGTTGCTGGTACAGAGGCTTCTTGGCTGGGGACAGCCTGCAAAAAGGTGGCCAGAGCCTGAGACAGGCTTCTGTCTTTCCTCACTAGGGAGAAACTTGAAGTCTGGCCCTGATGTGATAAGAAGGATCGGCCGGAGCCCTGGATAGAGATTGTCCAATGACCGGCCTGGTCTGAGTTGCTGCTCCTTGAAATCCAGCCATGCCGCTGAGAATAAACACCGCATGTGACTTCACATCCAAGAACAGAACTGGCCCTTGGGTGTGGCCTGTGGATTTGCAGATGAATCAAATACCCTGGCTGAGCTGAGGGATTGTTTTCACACTTTGCTGTAGTCCAGCACCTGCTTCAGCACGTGGAACTTTGTCACCCACACAGAGGGATTTGTGAACAGAAGACCAGGTAAGAGCCGCGTCTCTGTGGCAGGACACTGGCTCTGGGGCAGGGAGGGCAACCTCCACCCTGCGGTACCCGGGCGTCTGGGGCACTGGGCACTGTTCCAAGAGGTGAGTCGACCTGTCCAGCACTGGCTCCCTCAAGAGCGCTCAGCACCCCTGTCTCTCATCTCACTCCCTTCCCATAATCCCGTTCGGGTGCCTACGACAATCCCACGTTCGCTCCTAAGGACTGGCTGAGGGAGTCTCACGTCCTCCGCGTCGAAGGCAGAGTCTGGACTCCAGTCCTTACACAACACGTCTCATAAAATATTCTTGTAAAACAAAGCAGTCCCTCCCGCCTGCAATGCTCCCTGAGCAGCCCCACAAGGTCCAGGGAGCCGGCGGTCAGTTCAGCCGCCCCTCTGCTCCCGTCCGGACCTCTGATGAGGAGCTCAGATGAGACTAATGGACTCCATCACAATATTATGGGTGTCGTAAAAAATTGAGCGGGGTTTTGTGTCCTGCAGATGCCAAGGACAGAGAGATCCACATCGGCCAGTGCCAGCAATGCGGCGCTCCCCGGGCTGAGCAGGAAGGAGAAGGGATGGGGACGAGGAGAGAGGGGTGCGGGGAAGGCTGCAGGCAGCCTGGCAGGGGAGGGCAGGGCGGGGCTGGGGAGCGGGGAAGGATGAGCCCCCTCCACAAGGACACAGCTGGGGAAGCTGAGGCTGGTGCCCGGGAGGCCCTCTGCCCCCCCCCTGCAGGCCGGTGGAGGGGAAGCTGTAGGTGGGGGCCCTCCCTGTGAAGGGTGGGGTGAAGGCGGAGAGGTGGAGGGTCAGCAGTCTGGGTGGAGCCCCCAGTCTCCTTGTACAACTGGTGTGAGGTCAGCACGGCCTCACAACACCTCCAAGACCCAGTCTGCACTTGGTGAGGGTGGGATGAGGGCCTGACTCCCAGGTGTGGGGGGCAGCAAGGACTAGGCGGGGAGATCTCTGATCAGGCTAGTCGGAAGTCAGTGAGGGCCCCGAGATGCCATGGTCCACCTGCCTCAACCCCACCCCCGCCCTGCCTCCTGGAAACCCGCCCCTCGGGGGGCCTGGAAACCCCACCCCTGGGGGGGCACCAGCCTCAGGCCGCCTCCGAGTGACCAGTGCCAGCCAGCCAGCCAGACAGACAGACAGACCAACCGACCATATACACCTGCTGTAACTTTATTCTATGTTGAAATATAACAAAGCGACTTTGGGAATTCCCCTGCCCCAAGGCCATGTCTACCAGTCCCACTGCCAGCCTGAGGCCTTATCAACCCAGAGGATGGGTGAGGCATCTACCTGCTGAGTTCCAGGAGAAGCTTCCATCGCGTAGAGTCCAGAAAGTTTTCATATGCTCCAGAAAATGCTAATAAGTTGTGACATATTAAACTTGGGAAACTAAACTTCGGAGTCGGTGATGAGAGATGCCTTTCCTGTCCTGCACTCTGATAGACGCAGGCTGTGCTGGGCAGTGGAGAGTTCTGGCAAAGGCGTGGAGGAAGCCAGGGGGTTGGGAGAATTTAGTCCTTGCCTTCCTTTTCCTCTCTTAGAAGAAAATGGCATTGCGAGGTTTGGGAGCAGTGGCAGCAGGATGTCCAGCTGGAGTGAATATGGTTGAAAATGGTTGTGCAGGTCCAGAACTCTCAGGATAGATGAGGAATAGATCAGGGGAGGGAGGCAGCTCCGCTCCGGCACTCGATGGAAGACTCGGTCAATGGAGTCCCTTCTCCTACTTCTAATCCCACCCCTGTGAAAGCCACATCAGGTTTTGTTTTGTTTTTTCCTTAAATTCCACCTGTGTGAAAACGTAGTTCTGGGATCACAGCAGCTCCAGCCAGCACAGACCCCCACTGGGGACCATGTGGCAGTCAACATCATGACCCCCGAGACCTCGGGAGCCATGTGTGAGCCGCTGCGGCCTGTGAAGAGGCATGCTGCTGCCTGCCGGCGTGCTAACAATGCATCGTTATTTAAAAGCAATCGAGGCCTGTGAACAATGTCTTGCATTATCTGCCATGAAAGTGGATGAAACATGGAAGTCCAGCGTCGATCTCCTAACTCCAGTCCGTGTGCAAAGACCACCCCTCCACCCCCACCCCGCTTTGCAGCCCACCCCACGCATGCAGAGGACTGGAAGGGGTTGTCTTGGACATCACTGAGTGGAGAGCTGAGGACACCTTCCATCCCCACCCAGCAGGGGCCCTCCACAGGCCCTGTGGCCTTGAGAGGAGATCACGTTCGTTCGCATCTCTGTGATTAACGCGACCACTTCATTCTTGTCGCCATTAAACTTTATGCTCACCAGTCATTCTTAATCCGAATCATCGTGAACCCAGGTTAGGGTAGTTAGACACATACCAAAGTCCATCCAGTGCTCATTTCTTTGGAGGACACCTCTGGGGTTAACCCTGTCTCTTCCCCTCAAAGGGGAGAAGGGCATTACAACCCCCCCCCGCCAACATGCCGATAGCTGTCAGAAGTGCTTTTACTGCTCACAGAAGTCTGCTTTGTCTGCTTGTCTGCTTGTCTGAGCAGGCAGCCGGCCGGGACCACCAGGAGCTGCTGGAAGGGAGCACCGAGGCCTGGGGTGTGCGCGTGGAGTGTTTCACAGAGGGCCCGCCAGAGAGTGCCTGGAGGCCGGAGTTGGTCTCTCCACCGGGTCTTCACCTCTCCATTCTAGCTGCCAGCGCGCTCTGTCCACGGTTAACATGCAGCAGATGGCACATAAAGTACGGAGCGACTTCCAAGCCTACATAAACTCCAACTCGGGAAGGCAAATAAAGTCTGATTAATCATCTGCAGCAGAAGCCTCAACCTTCGGCTTGGTGAAAATGTGACCGTTTTCTGCACACGTCTGCGCGTTTTCTGGAGGAGCGGGGATATGGGCTTGCCCATGGGTGACAGCAAGAACAGAGCCCGGGGTCTTGCCCAGGACCCTGGGCCCTTCCTGTCCTCGCTGGCCCCTGGTGTTTGTTCTAGAAGTCCACAGCCACCTCCAGCCTCTCCTTTCCCTGTACAGAGAGCACATGTCTGTACCTTTACCATCCGGGCCATCTGAGTTCCCCTGTGATATCTAACCACAAGTTCAGCGACCTAAAGAAACAGAGGTGTATTCTCTGGTGACAGGTTTAGAGAGCGAAGGCTGTGCCTCCTCTGGAGGTTGTCAAAGAGCATCCATCGTCCTCCTCCTCTTCCAGATCCCGGCGGTTCCAGGCATCCTTGGCTTGTGTCTCCATCGCTGGAGCTCTGCCCCCGCACGTACACGTCTGTCTCCAGCTCCTCGCTCTCACTTCCTCGTATAAGGATGCCCGTCAGCTCATACAAGCATCACCCCCTCCGGGGCAGTTTCACTTTGAGCTCCTTTACATTTATACAGATCTTGCAGTTGACTTTCAACATCTGTGGTTCACTCTCTGCAGCTTCAACCAGCTGTGAATCAAAAGCAAAACCATCTACAGCAGAGTCCAGGGGCTCCAGCTGGAAATCACAGCCCTGGAGAGGTGGAAATCGGCGGAATACAGCTCAAGGCCAGCTGAGGCAACAAAGTTTGCCAGACCCCATCACACTCAGTGGCAAAGCACCAGGCACAAGGGAAGTACCACGGCTGAGCATGGAGACACACACCTGTCATTCAGGGTGACACAGGCAAGCACAAGTGGATCACACTTACCATAAAAATAGCCATGGCTCACCAGGGGTTGGAGTCATGGCTCAAGTGGTAGAGCTTCTGCCTTGCAAGACCAGGCCTTGAGATCAATCCCCTCCAGAACAATTTAGGTAATATTGCATTGTTTCTGATGTTAGGCCAAGGATGGTGGAATCTGCACTGTACATGCTCAGACTTTGGGTCAACATTCTCCAAACATTTCATTGAGACCCCTGCGTAGCATCTACATTGCATCAGGGACTGAGTTATTTAGGGAGTCTTTAAGCTAGACGGGATGCATGTATGTTCCAGCCAAATGTTGTACCATGTTTTGGGTTTTTTGGGTCCGGTTGTGAGGCTTGAACTCTGGGCCTGGGTGCTGTCCTGCACTCAGGGCCCCGACGTGCCCTGCACCATGTTTTGGAAAAGACCTGAGCATCCGAAGATTTTGTTTTCCTTGGAGTTCTGGAACTGCTCACCTACAGACCTTGAATGGTGAGAGAATTTTCAAATAAAATCATCTTTATACTCTCCTTTGAGGAGCCCTCGTTCGGCTCACACACCATCCAATGGAGGCTCCCTGTCACGTACTGTCCCCATGCAGTTACTTCTTCAGGGAAAAATCATTCTCAGGTTAAATGTAAATAGATGAATGGAGTGCTGGTGGCTCAGCTTGTAAGCCTAGCTACTCTGGAGGTTGAAACCAGAGGATTGAAGTTTGGAGCCAGTCTAGCAGAAAAGCCTGTGAGATGACATCTCCAATTATCCAGCAAAGGGCAAGGCTAGAGGCAGTGCTCAGGTGCTAGAGTGCCAGCTGAGCAAGCGCGTGAAGCCGTGAGTTCCAGCCCCCGTACTAGAAAGGAAAATGAAGCGAGAGTGTGTTGCTGTAAATAGCATAGAGGACAAGCCAGCCCCATGGAGAGCAGGGGCCTGAGGGGGGGGGGGCCGCCAGAAGCAGGTTTCATTCCAAGTCAGTAAAACTGTCTGTCACCATGTGTGTCTATGTCCCAGGGCAGTCATAACAGAAAACCACAGGCTGGGCCGCTCAATCCATAGGGATTTTTTTCTCTAACATTCCTGGAAGCTGGAAGCCCAAGATCACAACACGAGCAGGGCGGTCTCTCCAGAGGCTCCTTAGGAGCTTGTGCTCAGATGAACTCTAGGGTCATTGTATCAATGGGACAGAAAAAAATCAGATCCCACATAGAATATAACTGCTGTTGAAGGCTGAATAATAAAGATAAGACAACTGGAAGTTGTATTAGGACAGAACCAACAGGATACATAGATAGATATGGGATCTATCTATCCATGTGTAGATAATAATGGTGCCAGACAGGTAGATGGATAGGCATGAAGAGAAAGAGAGAAAATGGGGCAAGGAGAGATGATTTATAATGAAGAATTGGCTCCTGTATAGCTATATGGATACATGTGAAGAGAAAGAGAAAGAGAGTGAGAGAGAAAAGAGATATAGATTTATAATGAAGAATTGGCTCTTGTATAGCTAGATGGATAGATGTGAAGAGAAAGAGAGGTGGAGGTATTTACAATGAAGAACCGGCTCTGGTGATTGTGGAGCGTGAGAGCCCTCACCATCTTCCTCTTCCATCACTGAGCCTGAGCCAGCCCAGGGGAGCTGGTGACCCAGCCCCGGTGTGAAGGCTGAGAGTCTGGCAGCCGAGGATGCAGACCTCATTTCAAGGCCCAGCTGGAATGGACAGGTAGGAAACAGGAAGAGAGCATGAATTATCCTTCTTCTACCCTTTGCTCTGGTCAGGCGCCCAATGGACAGACGTGTGCTGGCCCCAGAGAGGAGGGGTGCGCTTTATGGACTCCGTGTGTCTCAAGGATAAACTCACCCAGAAACACCTCAGACACAGCTGGAAATCGCATCTCGTTTGAGTCAGGCTGACTTGAGTCTCCAGGGAACTTCATATCCACACACATCATTGTGTGTCTGTATGCATCTGTGGGCTTTGGTGTGTTCACATCATTAAAACACAACAGTAAAGCAACATTTTGGGGGCTCTAGATCAAGGCAGATTCCCCCCCCACAGTTAGGCAGGTCTTCTCCATGATAGTGTCCAAAGGGCCAGAGAAGAGGGGCATGAAAGGCCGCCTGGCAGCCTCTGGCCCCTCCCGGAGGCCGAGTTCTCTGTATGACGCTCCGCTCAGCGCCTGCGGTGTCTAGCTGCCGCACCTCCACACCCTGGAGCCCGCTGTTCCTTACAACTCCTGGCCAGGTCTCTGAGCCTTTGGAGGGTCTCAAGACTTGGGGGCCAAAGATGTTAGGGTGACCCCAAACTCTATAAACCCCCCAGGGGTGCAGGTCAGCTACAATGTTTCCTTCCTACCACTCCAGCTGACCACCCTGCCAGCTGTGGCTGGGCTTCCTATCTAGGCTGGCACTAGCCTGGAGGCATCGAGGCCCACAGCTCAGAGCTGGGCAGAGCGTGAGTCACGCATGGGGGCGGGTCTGTGTGAGGCTCCGCTGAGCGTCTGTCTTCTCCCTTCAGGTCACCCTCACAGACTGGAGCTGACAGGGGTGTCTGGTGTGTCTCCAGTGAGCTTATTCACCATATGCTGCGATGTTTCTTAAAGTGTCTTGCCCGAGAGACTGAAGACCGATGCGGGACAACAAACTCAGTGCCAAGGCTGGCTAGAAAGGAGCAGAGGTCTGCTCTACGCAAGCCCCTGACACCCACCAAGGAGTCTGTTCTGGGCCATGAGCCCCACCACTTCCCGATGACGGTGGGGTGCTTTTCTCAGATTCCAGGGCGGGGCACTCGGGGCCACGCTAACCTGAAAAGAAGAGAGGTTGGGGAGGCGGCCCCAGAGTGCCGCTCCTACCCTGAGCACAGGCAGAGCACAGGCCCAGCCAAGGCCCACAGTTAGGCAGCAGGGCACTCCGGGGAAAGTTCTCAGCGAGGACAAGCGGTGAGTGGCGTGGCTCTAGTCCTGCATTCTCCCTGTGCAGCCGGAGACCCCTCGGACCCTCTAGCCCATCTGTCCTTCCAGGAGGCATCGGGGACTGCTGGGGGCGGGGCGGTGGGAGGGTCTTCCCCGCCATCCCAAAGGAAAAGGCGTGCGAAGCTGTTTGCACAGGGGTCAAGCTGAAAATGGAGCGGTGAAACACTCACAGCCAGATCCTCTCCTAAACAGAGTGAGGAGCCCACTGGATCCTCACCTAAAGAGCAGGAGGAGCCGAGACTCACCGGCCCAGCATGGGAGAGCATGGACACTCACCCACGGGTTCACCTTGGCTTTCGTTCCTCTTTCTCCTGGTCATTTGCTGTGCAGAGGACTTGTATGAATGCTCAGGCCAGAAGAACAGGTGGCCGCGTGCTCCCAGAGGTCCTGGCTGGAGACTTGGCAGCGTCCTCTGAGCCTGCCAGGAAACAGTTCATAAATAACACCCTTATGTTGACCCAGAGACACATAGATCTCCTGTCTTAATTTGCTGAGTTTCCCGAGTCCTCACTGTGAATGCTGCGAAGTAGGCCACTCATGGATGGGCCCCCGGGAAAGGACAGGGGTCTGAAGAGAGGAAGGGTCTTAGCGGGGAGCAGGCTTGGCACTCCTAACAGGGAATGGACATGTCAATCTTCATGGTTCTGTGTGCTGAGCCCAAACAACCCGGACTTGAATCCGATTCCTCTCAGGAGCCCATGAATTGGCAAAGGAGAGATGCATCAGAACTGAGACCACTGTCCTGGCAGAGGGAGGAGGCAGGTGCTGGGCAGGTAGGTGTACCCCTGTGAACCCCGGGAGCTCTCCGTGCTGAACCACATGCAGATTAAACCAGGGTGTTACAGGCCCATCGAAGAGCCTCAGCAAGCCCTGTCTCCTGCTCTGCTCTGTGCCAACAAGAAGCTTCATGACATCAGATCTTGAAAAAAAGCCTTCCCAACAGTGTATGCTTGTCACTGTGGAATAACGTCCTTATGGTCTCTCTGTCCCTGGAGTGTTCAGAAAGGGACTTGGATGGATTAAGTGCAAGAATCTGTCATCCGTGTTGATACGCTTTTGAAGTGAAATCCCGCCGAAGCCTCTACCAGGTTCTGCTTTCCTTGTCTACTTACCTTTCATTCCTGCATGTGACTCCCTCCCTGAGATATCCAGCCGCGCGTCACTCTTCGTGCTCCTATCCAGAGCCTTCCTCCTTCCACCCATCCACATCCACACATATGCACGTGTAGATGCACATACTTACATGGGTACGCCCATCTACCCGGACATGCCACCCCCCCATCCCCGTTCACTCATCTGCCCACCCACCGACCCGTCCCATTCCCCCATCCTACCAACCAGCCATCCCAGCCTGCAAATGACGTTATGCATCGGGTCCTTACAGCGCTCGGAATGTCCCCCACCCGCCCCCCCTCCCCCCTCACACAAACGACGCAGCTTATGGGTTCCTCTTCTTCGGGGCTGGGTGACGAGTGCATTATGTAGGTGGCATTTCATGGAGGTTCCGAGGGGAAAGGTGCCCCCCACCACACGGTGCACAGGAGGCCCCGTGGGAAGGAGGTTCGCGGCGGGAGCTGTTGCACCTCTGTGGCTGGACCAAGCTGGAGACCCATTGCCCATTATTGCGGACCCTGATGGGGGTCCCTAGGGGGACATCTTTGTGAGTCCAGGAGACATCTCCTCTCTCCCCAGCCCGAACCCAACTCCAGACCGGGGTCTTGGCCACCCCTTCTCTCCAAGCCCGTCTCCCTCTGGCATGGCCGCTGTCCCTCCCCATCATCTAGGTCATACCACCAGGCCTTGGGACAGGTTCTGTACGATGTCTCCTTTCCTAGCCACCCTGACTCTGTCAGAGTGAAGTCTGTGTTCTATCTACCCCTGGATCCCGGGGCTGACACAGCACGGCACACGGGCGGGAAGTACGGACCACAGCTCTCATTCTGCAGATGACGAATCGTGGCCCCGTCCATTGCTTCCTTCCTGCCTTGACTGTGTGGAGCTGTTCACAGACACGGCAGCACTCACGGATCCCAGCACCACGCGGCTCTTCACTGCAACCATGCAGAGGAGTGAGGCGGAGTCCCTGGGGCCCGAGCTCGGGGAGGGGTCCCGCTGCAGGGGCTTCGGACCCGGCCCTGGGGTGGCTGCCTTCTGTGAACGCCCCCAGGCCTGCAGGCTGTAGCTGGATGTCGCTGCTTGGGTCTGTACCCAGTAGCGAATGAGAACGGGCCAAGGATTTCTTAATTTAAGGGCAGAAGTTAAAAGCTTGTCATTTTAATATACTGTAGAAGCAAATTAGTTATTAGCCTAGGTAAGAGGAAATTTCAGCCTAGTAATAAGGATATTAACTTGAGTCTGCGTGGAGTCACCTTTCGTTCCCAGTGTCTAAAAAGCTTTTATAACAGTGACCTCATCGGCCCTCATGATATCATCGTGGACAGGAAAGGGGAAGAAGGGTCTCTGACCCAGAGTAACTGGGTGAGCACTTGCACAGAGACACCAAGTAACAATGCAAGGTCACACAGCCCACTCACAATACCAAAAGGATCCCACCATGATGCCAGCCATGTGGTGGTTGGAGCTAAGCAGGAGGGCTCTCAGTGGTCACCTGTTCCCACAGCACCCGCCAAGTCCTGCCCTGCGAGCGGAGAGCCACATCTCCTGCTCTTCTCACACCAAAGGGGCTCGGGGGCAAAGATCTCCACAGCCGCATGGCCACAGGGTCAGACTGCACAGCCACACGGCCGCAGGGACAGACTGCACTGGGCATCAGTGTCCTAGGGGAGAAGGGTGTGGGGAAGAGTGAGCACCAGACTTAGATGCACAACTGCTCTGTGTGTGTGTGTGTGTGTGTGTGTGCAAGGATCCAAACTCCCTTCGCAGAGCTGTGTCTCTGCCCAGAGCCAGCTGGGCCGAGTGAGTTCTTGTTGGAGCTCCGCACTGCCCCATCCCTGGCTTGCAGCACCGGAAGCAGAGCTCCGGAGGCCGAGGTGTCAGCCTGGCTGCCTTCCCCAGCGGAGCCCAGGGAGGAGCCTGCTGCCCCCTCCCGATGCAGGACCACGCTCCCTGCCCGGGTCCGCACCGCACCAGCCCCTGCCTTCCTGTGCTCGGGGGCTGCTCTGTTGATCTCAGCATTCCCCTCTGCTGTGCGTCTCTGTGCCCTTCTCCCTTCTCACGAGGACATCGGATGCTGGGTTACATCCGCCTCCATCCCATGTGATCTCATGTTAGCAACACAGGCAAGGGCCCTATTTCCAAGTAAGGTTTGACTCGTGGGTAGTGGTGACTATTGTAACAGAGTAAGAGTATAATAGAGTAATAGGGAATAACAGTGAATACTAACAAGGTTCACAGAGTAATCGTGAATGGTGTGGTGTCTCCCGGGCAAGCCTTTCCCGACACGCCTGGCGACTCATGGTGTGGGGACCCGGCACAGAGCGACTGCGGCTGTTTAGGCTGAACAGTGCTGGGCACAACCCATGGGGATCATGCTGGGAAAGTCATCCACGCTGCCTTCCCAGGGGCGCGGCGTGCCGGGGAGGTGCTCGGGCCTCTTGACCCCACAAAACAGGCAGAGTGAGTGCGATGATGGTGGGGGGGGTCTGCGGGTCCCCGCTCCGGTGGGCTCTGGGCCGGCCCAACTCTCTGGGCCTCCTGGGCTTCCTCCTCCACCTTAGGAAGAGCCCTCCCCTCCTATCTTCAGACCAGGGAGAAGGGTGAGGGCAGAGGGCTTTCACACTCCAGCATGGGCACAGGGTGGATCTGCCCCGGGCAGAGGGCTTCAGCCAACACCCTTCACCCAGTGCCCATGGTGGAAGGACACCACGGGCTCCTGCCATCTTCCCGGGGGCAGACAGACAGACAGACAGAGCCAGCACACCAGCTTTCATGCCCGATTTGTGCCACTCTGAGGGACGGGCTGAAGCACAGCTTCTCTCTTCCTTATTAAAGCCTTGAAAGCCTTTTGCTCTTCCAAGGTCCACAGATGCTGAGAAATTCCATCCACGGGTGTACGCTCATTTCCACCTTGCCTACCATGGTCAGTGAAATGAATGTGCACATGAACTTCTGAACGTTTGTCAGTAGAAGCCCTGGTCTCTGCACCTTTGAACTCCATAAGAAAATGAACCATCGCCGTGAAGACAGTTGTATTTCCCTTCCAGCCACAGAGAGGTAATCAAACCCCATCGATCCCATTACCTCCCCCTTTAATTAGTACCCTGTTCAAGTCCACCTCAATATCACAAAGGCGGTGGCAGCCCGTGCGCTTGCTTTTTAATTCCCAGCAATGATCTGATGATTATACGCGTGTCCCCTCTACATATTTACAGTGATTGCTTTTTCATTTACTTCACTCCCCCTTATGAAGCGCAAATGGAAGGAGTCCTGGAAACAGCTTAATCGAGTTCAAGTTGTGTCGCTGGACACCATGCCGCGCTAAAAGCATGTTCTGTTCAGCTAAGTTGTTATTTGGCCCTAAACCAAATGGATCTCAATTTTTCAAAGAGAACACATCAATAAATACAGATGGGGCAGAAATATGAAATAAACCATCTTGGTCAGATGGACTCTGTGTGCTGAGATACCGGAGAAGATAGACATCCTTCCAACATAAAGCAGGGTGCATTTGAAAACGTAGCTAACAGGTGTCGGCCACACACCAGGCATTCTGCTCCAAGGGCCAATCAAGAGGGCCTGAGACAAGCAGGCCCTCCACCAGCCGGGCGGTGTGGTGTGGACAGGGCTTCTGTCCCGGAATCACGGTGACCGGTCAAGGCCTGGGCCCTTCCATTCTCCCCATGGTCCCTGCCTCAGGGACCAGACAGAGAACGGGCCAGCTTCCAGGAGTGTTTGCAGCACTCCTACAGTCTCCCATCTCTGCGTTTCTGCACCTTGCTGGACACACCTCTGTTGACTCCTGGGGAGGGCTGACAAGCTGACAGGGTGGTGGACAGACATGCAGAGCCCGAGCACTGCGCAGGAGATTCACACTTGAGGCGGGAGTCAAGGCTCCTGCCCTGGTTCTGATGGAAAATTGGGCAAAGCCAAACAGTTGCTGAACCACCCAAGTTCCACAAGGCCCTGAGCCACAGCCCAAAGCCCTGACCCCCGGTGTGCTGTGTGCTGTGTGTGCTGTGTGTGCTGCGTGCTGTGTGTGCTGTGTGTGCTGTGTGTGCTGTGTGCTGTGTGCTGTGTGTGCTGTGTGTGCTGTGTGTGCTGCGTGCTGTGTGTGCTGTGTGTGCTGTGTGCTGTGTGTGCTGTGTGCTGTGTGTGCTGTGTGCTGTGTGTGCTGTGTGTGCTGTGTGTGCTGCG
>NW_012267303.1:2061672-2100573 GCF_000151885.1 Dipodomys ordii
TGTGTGCTGTGTGTGCTGTGTGTGCTGTGTGTGCTGTGTGTGCTGTGTGTGCTGTGTGCTGTGTGTGTGCTGTGTGTGCTGTGTGTGCTGTGTGTGCTGTGTGCTGTGTGTGCTGTGTGCTGTGTGTGTGCTGTGTGTGCTGTGTGCTGTGTGTGCTGTGTGCACTGTGTGTGCTGTGTGTGCTGTGTGTGGTGTGTGCTTTGTGTGCTGTGTCTGCTGTGTGTTCTCTGTGCTCTGTGCTCTGTATGTGCTGCTGGCCTTCTTCACTCCTATGTGTGTCAGCTCTTTGAAGCCTTTTTTCAGAAGAGGCCACGCTGAGATGACACAAAACTTCCGGGCATCCATGGCTGCTCTTTCCCACCATGGCAGACCTTCAGTCTCAGCCTAGGAACTCGGGGTTAGAGAGCCAAGCCTTGGATGCAGAATGCCATGTGTCTATAGACACAACAGCTCCTCTGCCAACACCTGACACCCCCCAGTGATCCTTGAGTTTGGACTGAGCTGGGTGGATGAGCCTCAGGGAGCTCAGGCACAGATGGGGGGAGTGGACAAGGACCAAACAGCTGGTACCGGGTGGCGTGGGCTGAGGCGGAGCTGCGGGACCGGGCGGCGTGCGCTGAGACGGAGCTGTGTGACCGGGTGGCTAGGGTGGGAAGGGTGTCACCTGGAAGGTGCCAGGCAGCAGTGTTGTATGAGGAACTGGAGACAGCGCTGGACCTGGGGGGAGACTCGGGCAGGAGAACAGGGCATCCAGGCCCTGGCAAATCGGTTGTTTGAGAAGCCCCAGGCTTTTTTCCAATGAGTAGAGGGAAATTCCTGAAGAAGCGATGGAGTTTAGTGCCCCCTCTCATGAGATTCACCCTGGAAGCAGCAGAGCTCAGCAGGGTTTCTTGCAGCATTGGTGTAGCTGGGGTTCGTTTCCCTTGGCCTGGACGCACAACCTTCTCCTCACCCACAGCAGCTCCTCGAGTTTGCTTGTTGCATCTTTTCACACGTATCAATTTTCTTTTTCAAGGAACTTTCACACGAAGATGACGCGGGTGTGCACAGTGTGTTTCGAGCAACTCCATCGAAAGCCTCCTCCTCCTCCTTCTCTTCCGTTCATGAGCACTGTGTGATTATGCACTCTCTATCCATCCGTACGTGACACAGCCAGTTCTCCTCTCTCCATGTGTGCCTGGGACGGGGCTGGATGTCTCACATGCATGGACACAACGTGCATGCTTGTTTTGAGAAGAGGACCTTCAATACGGCCCAGTGGGCGTGTGCTCCGGGCCCTGTCCTCTCCCTCAAGTGGACGCCCTGCAGGTACCTGTGCCTAGAACCTGCTGCTCCTCAGTGCAGAGCTGCATAGGTTCCCGCTGCTGGGGTTGGGTAGATGGCCCTGTGCCCGCTGCTGGGGTTGGGTAGATGGCCCTGTGCCTGCTGCTGGGGTTGGGTAGATGGCCCTGTACCTGCTGCTGGGGTTGGGCAGATGGCCCTGTGCCCACTGCTGGGGTTGGGTAGATGGCCCTGTGCCTGCTGCTGGGGTTGGGTAGATGGCCCTGTGCCCGCTGCTGGGGTTGGGTAGATGGCCCTGTGTGTTCTCACGTGTGCAGAAGAGCCCAAGCAGAGACCGCGGAGGGCGGACCCGAACGCGTGGACGCCAGGGCTGGGATGCTGAGTGAGGTGCGGGCCCTGAGGACCCCGTACAGCAATGACCCTCACATCTGTGCAGCCGCTGCGCTCACAGAGGTACGGGGTGCAGGTTGGGGGTGCTGGGATTACACTAGAGGCTGATCTGCCGTGGGAGGGCTTGTGCACTAGGTGTGGGAATATACAAAATGTGTCTGTGTGTGAAACCCATTGAGCCTCGCCTCACCACGTGTGGGCTTCATTGTGTATGGACACTGGGTGTGGGGGGTGAGAGGGGCGGAAGTGTGGAGCTGGCACGGGAAACGCGGCTGCCGAGGCCAACAAGGAGGGGCTCAGCTCCGGGCGCTCACCAAACCCCTCGGCTTTCTCCTCAGAGCCTCTGGGAGCAGCTGGGCACCCGTGCTCCCCACAGATGTCAAGACAACGTGTGTACGTTCTAGATGCAGACCCCGCTTGGATGGAGGCCTGGACAGTGGCTGGCCTGGGCGCGGCAGGTCCCCACACGGGGAGGAGCAGAGCTCCAGGACAAGGCACCCCAGGTCCAGTGAGAGGAGAGGCAGAGGGGCGTGTCTGAGACCCTCGTGATCACTGGGGCCAGGGCCAGGGCTGCTGAGCTGGCAGTTTCCTGAAGGCAATGAGAGAGGGCACTTGGGGGGGTGAAGAGAGGCTCTCGCTCCCCTCCAACACCGCATGGCCCCCACCAGAGCCCCCAGGCCGCGTCGGCATGCGGACGCCACTCCACGCCGCCCAGCACCCGGGGTCCCCTGCTGTAGCTGACTCCCTGAGCTCTTGCTCACAGCTCTGCGAGGCCCTAGCCTTGGTCTAACCCTGTGTCTCTTGGATCCGCACCCACACCTGCTCAAGAAGCAGATGCGGCATTTCTAAAATAGATGGATGGGGTCCAGGACCGAAGGGCAAGGGTGCATGAGGCCAATTGTGACCACTTGTCACAGAGACTCACCCTGCTGTACTTCAGGGCCTCTGGGCAAGGATTCAGCTGGAGCTCTGGGAGACTGGTGTAGACCAGAACCCTGGGCTTCCTGAAAGAAAACAGAACAAAGCCGGCAACAACAGACAGGTGGAGCATCTGGCTGCATTGCCACTGGCTCAGAAAGGATGAGGTCCGCGGTGCCAGCCTGCACAGGGAGCTCTGGAATGAGCCTCTTGCAGACTGGCATCTTTACAAGTGTTGTTGGACACGGGGCTTCTCGAAGTGTCTTCTGCAGACCCTGGGGGCTCCAGGGAAATTCCAGGGTCTTCACAAGGTCAGAGTCATTCTCATCATCTCTCTAAGATGTTGTTTCCTTCTGCTCCTCCTGGACATTCACAGGGATGAGCAAGGTGATGGCCCTGGTAGGAGTTAAGTTGGTGTTCCCAGAATACATGGCTGCTGTAGTGTTCTTCCTCACTGTCCACCCACAGTCAGGAGGGCAGACAGGTGGTAGATGACAGAATATGTCATGAGAGCTAAATGCCTGAGGTAATTAACAACTCTCTAAAGGAAAGGTTTGTATGGCTTGCTTGTGGGGAGCCCTGGTCCATGGTCCCTTGTATGGGCCAGGGGGTGAAAGGTCGGAGCGTGGAAGGAAGGCCTGGCTGAGCAAAGCTGATCATGTGAGGACCAGAGAATTGAGAGAGAACAAAGGGCTGAAGTTCCCTGACCTCCTCCCAGGGCCTGTTCCCCGTGGAGCAACCTCCCATGGGGCCCATCTCTTACAGGCCTCTCCACTTCCGGGTGCTATCACAACCTGAGGACCACGCTTCCCGTGCCTGTGTGCTTGTGTCTGGAAGGAACGCTTCAGTTCCAAACCACAGGAGTCACAGAAAAAGTCTGCAGTAACAAACAATATGCTTATTAGGATGTGAATGTCTTAAAAATAAAAACAGTGAGCCTGTCACTTTGAGGAAAACAACTGACAGTGATTATGAACAGAATCAGAGATACAGAAAAATATTAGAATTTAAGGGAACTTATATCTACCATTCAGAGGTTGAGTGACAATTTCCCAACATTTAAAAACTCTTTTGTTAGTGTCTATTAATTTTACAAAGTAAGGGAAAACATGACATATTGCCCCTTATTTGTTGTTGTCTCTCCCTTCCTTCTCCCCCCGCCTTTTTTTCTTTTATCTACCCCTAACTGCCTGCCTTCACCTACTTTTTACTCCCTAGATGCCACATAATTTACTTTGCATGATGGTCTATAGTTTCATCCTTTTTTTTTTACTTTTGTCAGTCATGGGGCTTGAACTCTAGGCCTGGGTGCTGTCCCTCAGCTCTTCAGCTCAAGGCCAGTCTCTACCACTTGAGCCACAGTGCCACTTTCAGTTTTCTAAGTGGTTAATTAGAGATAAAAGTCTCACAAACTTTCCTGCCCAGGCTGGCTTTGAACTGCAATCCTTAGATCTCATCCTCCTGAGTAGCTAGGATTACAGGCATGAGCCACCACACTTGACTAGTTTCATCCATTTTTATACAAGTGACATTTGAGTCACCTTGTTGCTGAATAAAATTCAATGATAAATCTCTTCCACATTTTTTATCCATTCTTGCACTGATAGAGATTGATAAGCTAATGACATAACTTAGGTATTATGCATTGTATCATGGATAAAGTAATAAAGGCAGTCTATGGTAGATCTAGGGCCAACACTATTCCTCTATGGTTAAAAAAAAAGATCATTTTCTCTAAAATCAGAAACAAATTACTATTAGTACTATTCCCATTCTTATTCTGTATAGTACTTGAAATCTTAGCCAAAGCAATAAGACAAGAGAAATAAATAAAAGGGATACAAATGGTTGTCAAACGATACCTATTTCCAGATCATATTATACTATGCTTAAAAGAATCTAAAGGCCACAAAACACTTAAATTTTATAAGCTGCTTTGGCAATGTAAAAGGATATAAAATTAGCATATTAAAATCAATATATACTATCAATGAATAGGCTAAGAATGACACCAGGAAAACAAGTCCATTTACAATAGCCCTAAAAAGTATACATAAATAAACTTAAGCTTACTAAATCTCTGCAATAAAAAAAAAATTTAAAACACTGAAGAAGTAAATTGAAGAAGACTCTAGAAGTTGGTAAGACATATAATCATGGATTGGTAGACTTAATATTGTGAAGATATCCATATTACCTAAATTGATCTATCAATTCAACACAATGCCCATCAAAATTTAATGATGTTTTTCACAGAAATAGAAAAAGATATCTAAAATTCATAAGGAAACACAAATGATTAAAAATAGCCAGAGTAATTGTGAACAAAAGGAGAAATACTGGCAATGCCGTAATACATAACTTCAAGCTAGACTCCAGAGCTATAAGAACAAAAAGAAGCATGGTAGCTGTACAAAATCATGTGGACCACTGAAATAAAACAGAAGATCCTGAAATACGCCTACACTGTTACAGATATCTGATTCTTGACCACAGCACCAAAAACATACTCTAGAGAAAGAATAGCATCTTTGCCAGTGTTGGAGAAACTGGATATCCACACTCAGAAGGCTGATCTAGGTCACTATCTCTCACTTCATTAAAAAAAAATCAACTTAAAATTTTCCTGAAGAAATCAGTAGTGATGTTAAAGCATGTGATATTTTATATTATTAACATAGTGCGTTCATGTGTAGAAGGTCTACGTAACTAAGTTCCTATTCATAAACACCATTGCATGATGTCACAAAAGCAAGCATGTATGGAAAACTGTGTGCAAAATACACCTCTTTTGGCTTTGCAGATGATGGGTGCTGCTTCAGGGCTTCATATTTGGCTACTTGTTAGGCTTTGGTCCAGTGTCAGGTAAAGAGCCTCACCCCATCTAAAGGATACTGCAGTGGTTTTCCATTTTTCTAATGCATGCATATCTGGTCTCTACACAAACAAACTGTCTCCATACAGTTCATGTGTAATAACATATTGTGACAGTCTGAACGCAGAAGGGAATCCAAACCCCATCTGTCTTCTATTAAACCATGGGAATGCACAGAAATACAAAATACAAACTTGTGATTTGTTAAGGAGGATGTTTAATTTTCATTAAAAATAGGTTATGTTTACATGTAAAGGGCTTGCTGTGATTTTAAATTAAGTAAGGAAACATGCTAAATGTGTTTCAGTGTTAATCTCTGATATGGAAAATGTCAATAGACATAAGCAGAGGTTCTGAGTGCCCTGTAATTCTGAAGAGGGGAAATGGTTCCTCAGAATAGAACGTTTGATAACCAGTGGCCTAGGGTCGCTAGAGTCCCAGCCTACCCCTCCACAGCCATGAGGCCTCTGATGGGCGGTGTTGATTAGTATTTGTCCTAGTTACATAATCCCTCTTCTGCCCTCCTTAGGCATCATCAGCCAATTAAAGCTAGATGTATTCAAGGTGTTGAAATAAATATTCCAAAGAAATATCTGCTCCTGAATACTTATTGTAGCACAAATTGAAATGATCAAAGCGTGGCCATAATCTGTGTCTGCTGATAAAGACTGGATAAGACAGTGTGGAGGACAGATGCGTGCGTGTGCATGCACACACACACCTACACACACACAGAGGAATATTATTCAATCACATACGTTCCAACAATGAGCCAGGCACAGAGACAGCCCTTCCTGAGCTCCCTCAGCCTCTGGGACCCCACTTGCACCGCTTCCTTGCCTTCTTCATACCAGCAGGAGCAGCTGTGGGGTCTTCCTTATATTTCTAGCAGTTTCTTACATCATGATGGTGGGGCAAACCAGATGCTGCAGGTCAATGTCTTATTGCTTCTTAATTCTCACCTGTTCAGACGTGGAACCAAAAATGGCGGCATCAAGAGCACAGAGGTGGCCCTCCTGTGCAATGGACTGAACTGAGCCTTGAACCATGTGCAGCGCCCACAGTGAGTAATGAGGGGAGGAGTGTCCAGTCAGACAGATGGACAGCATGCAGAGCGGGGTGTCCAGTCAGATAGGTGGACAGCGTGCATAGCGGGGTAGAGGTGTCCAGTCAGACACGTGGACAGTGTACACAGTGGGGGGGTGTCCAGTCATACACATGGACAGTGTACATAGTGGGGGAGGGGTGTCCAGTCAGACAGGTGGACAGTGTGCATAGCGGGGGAGGGGTGTCCAGTCAGACAGGTGGACAGCATGCAGAGTGGGGGAGGGGTATCCAGTCATACAGGTGGACAGTGTACATAGTGGGGGAGGGATGTCCAGTCAGACAGGTGGACAGCATGCAGAGTGGGGGAGGGATGTCCAGTCAGACAGGTGGACAGTGTGTAGAGCAGAGGAGAAGGGTCAGAAAGGCACAAGAGGGATGAATTTAAGCAATGTGCATTATTTGCACTATGAAATACCATAATGAAACTCTTTGGGTATTAAGTAATATACACTAATATACATTAAAAAGAGGGGAAAATGGAAATATGAGCCGCAGTCCGTCATCAGCCTTCCAGGCATATCAGCCAGAGCAAGAGTTGTGATCCTGGCTGTTGCAGGCAGGTCAGCGATGCAGTTCCTGGCTGGCAACCACTTCCTGGCTCAACTGGACCCATGGACGGGAGCTCAGATCCTGGCCCTGCCTACACCATGGACATAGAGGACCAGGGGGTAGGCTGGGCTTCTCTGAGTTCCTGTCTGTCAGCCGGAAGGGGGTGACTCCCCTGTCCTCAGGAACTGTGCCACAGGCAGGGCCCCTGGGGAGCCCTTCAGCCAACAGAGAGGTCATGCTGCACATCAGCCAAGGGTGCTCTGGGCCCTGGGCCTCCTCTAGTTGAGATGTAGAAGAGAGGGGAAAGAAGGTAAGGTCCCTGTCCTGTGTGGTGCTGCCCGACCTGTGCTAGAAGCCAGGACAGAGGAGGGCTGCTGCAGTCTTGGGATAAGTTGGGACTCTGGGGAAATCGGGGTTCTTCTTGTTCTTTTTGTTTTTTTGTCAGTCGTGGGGCCTGAACTCTGGGCCTGGGCGCTGTCCCTCAGCTCTTCAGCTCAAGGCTAGCGCTCTACCACTTGAGCCACAGCACCATTTCTGGCTTTTTTCTGCGTATGTGGTGCTGAGGAATCAAACCCAGGGCCTCATGCATGCAAGACAAGCACTCTACCACTGAGCCACCTTCCCAGCCTCTCTTCTTGTTCTCGTTGGGCTCTTCCCACATTGTGGAGCTGGATGGCAGCTGCAGGTGTGGGACTCCAGACAGAACTCTGCTTCATCTCTCCCGCAACCCAGCCCCACCCCATGCCCTGGCCTGGACCCCACCATGGCTCCCACCTGACTTCGGGCTTTTGATTTGCCCCATGTAGGAACTCCATGGGCACCGAGTGTCATTTCAAGATACAGGTTACATCACACGGCATGACCATGCTCGGTGAGGTGTTGCTACTAATGGTGAAACTGGGAGCGGCCAGGAGTGCACGGTCTGCCGAGTCCTCTCTGGCACAGGCCAGGGCCACCTAGATACCAAGAGACCCAGGAACAGGAGTGCACGGTCTGCCGAGTCCTCTCTGGCACAGGCCAGGGCCACCTAGATACCAAGAGACCCAGGAACAGGAGTGCACGGTCTGCCCAGTCCTCTCTGGCACAGGCCAGGGCCACCTAGCTACCAAGAGACCCAGGAACAGGAGTGCACGGTCTGCCGAGTCCTCTCTGGCACAGGCCAGGGCCACCTAGATACCAAGAGACCCAGGAACAGGAGTGCACGGTCTGCCCAGTCCTCTCTGGCACAGGCCAGGGCCACCTAGCTACCAAGAGACCCAGGAACAGGAGTGCACGGTCTGCCGAGTCCTCTCTGGCACAGGCCAGGGCCACCTAGATACCAAGAGACCCAGGAAAGGTGCTGTGCTCCCTCTGATAGGGAGTTATTGCCAGATCATGCTATTAAATCAAAATAAAAGCACAAAGAACAAAATGGTACTGGAAAAAACATTATTTTTCTGTAGAAATGGAAGAAACCAAATGAAACAATAAACCCCAAATGAACTTAAATAATCATCTATAGAAGAGGGAAGGTACAGAGAGGAGAATCAGTAGGATCCCCTGAAACACACCTTATTTTATAGATTCAATTTTGAAACTATGTGAACTTTAAATAATGTCAAGGATTGGATCCAAAAGAAAATATGAAAGCATGAAAAATTCAAAACAACCTGAAATAAACTACATTTGAGTTTGGAGGCATACACACATAAAAAGAGAATCATTATAATTGACTTTAAATTCAATATCCTAATAGTATCTCCCCAGAGGAATATATCCTATGTACAGAAGGACTGAATTCGGAGTCTTTATTATTAGAAGCGATGAAGTTTGAAGTGATCTCATGTAAATTTCTATGATCAAACAAGTAGTAATTATACTGATGTGATTGGAGTTGAGATGTATAGCGGAGTCACAGACATAAAAGAGTGACAGTACAGCAATGGAGGTGGGCCAGTAGTCTGGAGCAATCTGAAAGCATCAGTGTAAAGCAAGGATTTGTTTCTCTTTTACAAATATGTATCTGTCCTCATTTGCTCCCATAAAAATTGCCCAGTAAAGGAGGTCAAATACTGTCAACATCGAAGATCTGAAGGTATGATAATGGAACAAGGAAACCAGTGGGAATGCTGATGTTTGGAGGGAGGGAACGAGACAGGAGTGTGAGGGAAGAGGGGAGATGGATTGGAATGCAGGGTGAGCACTCCTGCAGAATGAATATAAGCCAATAAAAAATATGTCCAGTTTAGCCTGGCACCAGTGGCTCACACCTGTCATCCTAGCTACTCAGGAGGCTGAGAAATGAGGATCTCAGTTCAAAGCCAGCTCTGGCAGGAAAAATCCACGAGACTTTTGTCTCCAATAAATCACTCAGAAAACCGTAAGTGGCGCTATGGCTCAAGTGGTAGAGTGCTAGCCTTGAGCTGAAGAGCTGAGGGACAGTGCCCAGGCCCAGAGTTCAAGCCCCATGACTGACAAAAAAAAAAAAGTCCAGTTTAAAAAAAACAAAACAAAACATTGATGGTCCAGAAAAGAGAATATTCTGGCAATCGTGTTCTATTTTCTAAACACGGTCTCCTATTTAAACGATCGTAGGTTTCTAGAAAAATGGCTGACCTGGCTTCTCTTGCAGACATATAAGTCAAAGCTGAGGGATTGGCTCCATCCCAAAGCGAGAAAAACACCCACATTTCCTGTGTGTGGGGCGAAGGAGACGGACTGAGTGTCTAAAGGCAAATGCGTGGACACCAGCACTGCCGGAGTCCTCATGCACGCGACCACCACAGTTGGCACTGGTGGTGTCAGACCTCCAGCTCTCTCGAAAAACTGAAGAGAAGGGGAGGGTGGCCCAGCGTCCTTGGGGTTACCAAAGGCTAATGGAGAAATTCCCCATGCAGAAATATCACACTAAGGAATTGAGAAAGAATATTCAGATGACAAAGCTCTCTTTTCCAATTGCCCAGTGAGCCGGAGGGCCTATGTCTATCCTGAGAGCTGGTGTGGCAAGTCACGAGGCGGGCGGTGTCCCACTCAGCTTCAGAGGCGCCCCCCGCCCCCCGCTCCCCGTCCTCCTGACAGGAGAGAAAGCTCTGCCGAACTCAGGTCTCAGGATCTGACCTCCATGCACTGTATAAGAAGCATTTTGCAAGACACTCCAACAAAAAGCCAAATGGACTGATTCCTACCGTCAGAAACAGCAGGGGTAAAAATGGGTCCTGAAAAAGGGAGGAGTGTCTGTCACAGAAGAAATGCCACGAGAGACAGCCACAAAAGGCCAGTGTCACCCGACCTTGTTTCCAGTGAACAGAACACAAAGTGGCACTTGTAACACACATGAGGACGTTCGGATGTGGCCAATGTGCTCGGTCAGCCGCCCGCAGCCATTCTCTCAGCCATCGGCAGAGGAGGGACCACAAGCCGGGACACCAAAGCCCTTGTTTACAAACCACAATGGCTTTCTCTGAGGGATAGTGTGGATGTACCGGGAACAGAGACACCAGGAGGGCCGGGCTGTGGGCGGGAGAATGGTGATGGTGGAGCACTCTACCTGAGCTGGTTTGACCCCTGGGCTGCTGCCCGTGCCATCAGCCCCCTGTCCCCAGAACCCAGCCAGGGGGCCCCTCGGAGACTTGGAGAGTGACTGTCAGACCCTGCCGCAAACATGGAGGCCATGCAGCGCTGGCCGGCGTCCCCCTGGAAGGAGGACAATCATCATAATGAGAATGGAAACACAGACCTCATTTCCATGGCTAATTAAAATGACCAGCGGGCATTTTCTGGTTTCTTGTAAAGAATTCACTTTTCTCCAAGTCTGCCTAGCATATCCCAAGCTGGGGTGCTGTGTGGAGCAGACACACAGAGCAGAGAGAAGAGAGAGAGAGAGAGAAACAGAGAGAGAGAGAGAAACAGAGAAAGAGAGAGAGGGAGAGAGGGAGAGAGGGAGGGACAGAGAGAGAGAGAGAGAGAGGAGAATGAGGACAGGGGAGGAAATCATGTCACCCCCAAAGCACGGCTCACCGACTTGTATCTGGAACATTCTAGAGGTGGGGGTGTGGCTCTCAGGAGCTTCTGCGGGGCCCCCACCAGGGGATGAGCTGTGTGCGGGGTGCCTTGCAGGGGCGGAGGGGCTGTGGGACCGGGACCGGGACGGCTGGCTCTGGGCCTCTCCCCTGTGTGCTTAGGGGCTCCTTGCAAGGCACCTTCGCCTGTGTGAGGGATGGGGATGGTCTCAGGCAGAGGCTGACCTCCTCCATGTCCTCTCAGCTGCAAAACAGACTCTGCGGGCCTGGCCCTGGAGTGTGGGCTCGGCTGTGAGGATGGCCTGTCCCGGATGGCCTGTGAGCCCGGCCAGTCTGAGAGGAGGCCGCAGTGCCTCGCTCACCGGCAGGCTGCGGCCATGCGATGGGGACCCGAGGCGGGGGAGAAACCTCCCTAACACCACCGAAGTAAAATAACAAGATCTGGTGATACTCTCTCGGAAGGACAACATGGAAACACTGGCTTGTGGAAGGGACGTGAGGTGAGGGACATGCCTGATCTTCCTTCCAGAAGCAGACACAGGCTCGTCTTTGCCCACGGCGTGCGGGGACTGTGCGGTCGGCATGCGGGCAGAATCCAGCGTGACAATCACCACGTCTCTCAGAGGCCAGGGGGACACCCACTCCACATGATGATTTTTAACGGGAAGACACACAAAGCACATCGAAATGGATGGCAGACAGAGCCTGACCAGGAGCCCCGAGAACCTGCCAACCACGGGCTGCGCTGGGGGCAGGCCCGGCTCTCCGGGACAGCAAGGTAAACAGGGGTTGTTTAGATTTCACTTCATTAAAAAAAAAAAGAAGAAGAAAGTGTGAGTGTTAATCTGCAAAGAGAGAAGAGACACGTACCTACTTGTTAGCGACAATTGCTTCCAGGAATGGGTAAAGGGAAGGGTGTGAATTTCCCACACATTATTTTTTTCTTTTTTGCAATTAACACAACAACCTGGAACAAAACATCTGCTAAGGTGTGTGCTAAGGTAAGCACGGTGAGCGGCTCTGGGCGTGAACGCTCTGCCTTCACGCTGCACGTGGGCAGCCCCAGGCCCTGTGTGGGTTTCCAGGCTCCCAGGAGGCCCTGGTGCCACGGTTCGGCCCCAGGAGGGATGTGTGTCTCCATCCCACTTTAGAGAGGAGAATGGAGGGGCGCGTGGCCCACACCGTCATCGCCCCTCTGCGGGCCGTGGGTGGGTCTCCCACTGCTGTGTTCCCATCTCTGTTTCTGTGGTGTAGGTCGCTCTGAGCCTCACCGGGCCACCCAGACGGGCCTGGCCTGGACCACAGCAGGCCCCAGCCCTTGTGGGTGCTGAGATCATGGGACGTGTTCCCCCCAGAAGTCGTCTGCCTAGTTCCAGATAGCCCAGTACTTGAGATGAAGCAGTGATGAGACACGTGTACTCAGTGCAGCGTGGGATGTGCTGGCTCCAGGTGGCAGCGTCAACGTCAATGTGGCTGTCTGATTTGGCAGTGCCGGTTCCCAACTAGACCCACCACCAAGGAGAGGGCATCCCTTTCCACCGCCCCAGACCCCACCCTACGCGAGTCTTAGGCACACCTCATGTGGGAGTCAAGGGAAGCGTTTCAAGGCTAAATTATAAAGAGAGCAGAGCCTGGGTCCACCGGGCTCAGCCACCACCAGGGACAGCTTCTAGGTGCCTCCCACCCCTCACCCCCGCCTCAGCTTTCCTGCCTGCGGAGAGAGCTTGGACGGTGGCTCACTGCAGCCCCCTCTGCCAGCGTGGAATCCCCAGGGCCTCAACAGATGGCTCCCAGCCCCTGCCTGTCACTGCCGGCGTCCGAGCCTCTGCCCCGGGAGGCAGCTCGCGCTGTGGTTAGCAGCTCCTGTCAGAAACGCTGGGCTTCAGTTCAGCCAGAAGTCAGCACCGCTGCTGCTTCTGCCCCAGGCTCTCTGCTGCCTGCTGGGGCGAGGGGAGGACCTCTCCTCTTCCCTGCTCTGCACAGGCATCCAGAGGGGACAGACAGCAGCTCCCACTCACCTGTCATCTGCCATTTTCTCGAGAACTCCAGGCTTCATGTTCCCAGGTTGCCTGTGTGCTGGTCACTCCTCCCTGGTGGCCCCTCGGGGCCAGTGCCGGCTTGAACAGTGCCACTCGGTGTGGCTGTGATGCTGTGATCATTGGGCCCTCCCAGGGCCACTCCCTGGTCTGAGCCTGGTGCCCAGAGGGCATCTGTGGCCTTTCTAATGACCAGAGCGGGGGCCGGCCCAGCCCATGGTCCGCATGGCGGGAGTACCAGGCTGACTTGCACACTTGCAATCTGGTGTTTTTAACCAGCAGGTGAATCCGACCTGACTCTCCACCTTTCTGATCCCTGTCTTGTTCTTGGCAGTCCATTGTCCCGGCTTGTCAAGGGCTCTTTGTGTCCAGGGTATTTCTTCCACTACATTAGCCACCCCTAAGCTTTGATCTGCAAATTTGACAAGCAGGCCCGTGAGGCCTTTATCCAAGTCATTGATAGAAACATCGGACGGGGACAGCCGGGGCAGGTCACGGCGTGCCGTGCCGCCAGAGACCTCTGTCTGCCTCGACATTGATCCGTTAATCAATACGCACGGTGTCGCCATGCGGGCAGCTCAGCCCTACCTCAGGGCAGCAGCCTCCATCCAGCCTTCTCCCAGCACTGTGGCAGACAGGGACATGGCAAAGCCTCATCTTCAGGCTGGCCTGGCCAGGGACCCCAAAAATGAGTCTTCCTAGGAGGGCCTCCCACTGCACTGGGCCCTCCATGCTGCCAGCCACACATCCTGTCCTCATCGACACCATCTTGTCCACCCAGAGCTCAGGGCCCTGCCCGGGGGCCACAGCACCCCCTCAAGCTCTGGGCCCTGCCAGAGATTGCAGCTCCCAGCCGGAGCTCTGGCAGCCCCGGGCTCTCAGGCAGGGCCTCCCTCGCCCTTCTCAGCTTCCTGTGAGGCCGGCTCCCTGGATTCTGCACTCTCATCCATGCCACGGGTACAGAACAAGGAATCTGTGCTCTCACACTCACTGTGGTTCCCAGGGAAGGCCCTGCCATCTTCCCCGGCCCCACACACCTGCTCCTCCGGAGTGTGGTCTCCGCAGGGTATCCAGGAAGTAAGCGCAGCAGGACGAGTTCGTATTAGGGAATGGCCCAGGCGAGAACTCGCAGCCACCTGCTAGCCACACCTTGCGGCACCCACCGTGGGGCAGCTGGAGGTGGGTCTGGCTCCCCGGGACCGAAGTGTGGAGAGCAGGTGCCCCCTCCCAGCCAGAGAGGAGGACAATGACAGCAGGGGCCCTGGTGCCTGGACCACAGGCAATGGCCAGAAAGCCGAGAGAAGTCGGGTGTCTCCCGCAGCCTCTGCCTGCCCGCCCCGGGCCACCACCTGCTGCGGTACGACCCGTTCCTGGGGATGCTCAGGCCATGGTGACCTCTGCTTCCAGATCGCATCCTCTGACAGTCAGCCCCACCCCATGGAGGCTCTCGTGTCCTGCTGCCCCTTCTCCGTCGGGTTTTGCTTCTCAAGTCTGAGGTTGGTGTCTGGTCATTGTCTCCAGAAGAATCTGGCATGGCCGGAGTCCATCTGGCTGGTCTTTGGAGGAGGGTCAGGTCTCATGGCTGCCCCTCCAGCCTCTGGACCTGGCTGGCCACCTGCCTGGACTCACCATTGGAGCTCCCCAGTCCCTGTGGAAAACCACGCCACCCCAGGCCCCACATGCCATCTGTACATCTTCCTTCCTGCCCCTTCCCCCTCTCCTGCCCAGGACACAGGGCCAATGGCCAGTGTCTGTGCATTCCCGCCGCCAGTCCAATCCAGCCTCAGGCTGGAAGACACATGTCTCCGCTCTGCTTTTGTACTGATCCCACTGGGAAAATCTTCCACCGTGCATGTCCCATGCAGGGGCCTACAGGATGACAGTCAAAGGTGGAATTAGAAGCTCACCCTGCTCTGCAGTGCACGGGCGCCTCTGAAAACCTTCTCGGTAAACAAAGGCGTGAGAGCGCTGGGAAGATCCAGCAAAGCCAGCTCCTTCAGAGCGAGCTCTGTACAGGAAGCAGCAATCTGAGTTGGATCCGTTCCTTCAGGAAAAGGACTGCGATTTGGTGACAGCAATGACAGGGTTGTAAACTGTCTGCCAGAGCTTGGAGATAAACTCCTGGGGGTCTGCAGAGCCCCTGGACAACAGCAGGAGAGGCTGTGGGTGCAGGAAACTTTCCCCCATCTCTCAGACCACCTCTACACTAACCAAGGATAGACTTAGGTGGCCAGAGAACACGGAATACTGAGGTTGCAGGGCTAGTTCAGCGAAGTCACCAGACACGCATGCAGCAGGGACAATGGCCCGGAGGGGAAAGGGAAGTCTGGTTACCAGAGTTCTCCCGTCAAGTCCTGATTTCAGCAGAGCAGCGAGGCGGCACACAGGCCGTGGGGAAATGCAGCTACACTGAGTGGGAAGCGACAGTCGGTGGCCACTGTGCTTCCGGAGACCAGACCCTGGGCGGCTGGACAGACTGCACGCCAGCCATCATCAGCCAGCCAGACACAGGCATCGTGAGATGAGACAGACAGAGACCAGTTTTTTATGAATGCAGGTACAAATATCCTCAGTGAAATACCAGATCCCCCAACCTGCAACATTAAAAAAAGATTACGTGCCATATCCAAGTGGGATTTTAATGTTGGTTAAGCATCTGAAAATCAATCAGTGTAATGTACCGTACCAACAGAAGAAAGAACAAACCAGCACGACATCTCACAGAGAAGAAAAAGCGTTTGACAACTCAACACACTGTCATGATAAAAGCATGCGAGACACAATGGGAGGAAAACTCATCTCAAGAGAAGCTGTCTATGAAAGCCCACACCCGGCACCACACTGAGAGACTGTAACGCCAGTGGCCTTGCCTGTAACTGACACTCCTCCCGGGCCCCTCAGAAGACAAGTAGCCAAGAAATACCAAATTTTGATTGGAATTCCAATCAAATTCCAATACCAAATTCCAGATTGGAATGGCCAAAGGCAAAATAACCTCTTCTCACAGAAACCATGATGTGTCATATAGAAAACCCTGAAAACCCACGAATACAACCATTGGCATAAATGAGTTCAGTAAGGTTACATAGTACATGATAAATATACAAAAGTCAAACATACAAAGATGTTGTATAATTGCAATGATCAACCTAAAATCAAAATAGGAGAAACAAATGTATTTTCAACAACACTGAGAAGAATAAAGTATTTATGAGTGGGTTTTGAAGAGGAAGAACAAAACTTGCACACTGAAAATCACAAAAGTTGTTGGGAAAAAAATAAAAGAATTAGATAATATTTTATGAATCTTGTGCTTGTGCATCAGAAGGCCTGATCTTATCAGCAAAGCAGGTTCCTCAGGGGCCTTTTGCTATACATCTATATATGTATATGTATATATATATATATATATATATATACATATACATATATATTCCTAAAATTCATTTAATATACAGGGAAGTCCAGAAAAGTCTTAAACATTAAAGGAAAGAATCAATCCATAAAACTCAAATACTTCAAGTTCCAGATTTACCATAAAGCTACAGTAATCAATATCGTGCAGTGCATCACAAGGATGGACAAGGGAACCACAGCTGTCTAGAATGGCTTGTTACAACGGGTCCATAGTTATCTAGAAAACAACTCAGCAGCTGGGAGATCAACTGCTTCCCAGCAAGTGTGTTCGGCCATTGGTGTGAACTCCAGTGGGGAGTCTAAAGGATGGCAGTAGATTCCCTTCCTCACACCATACACAAGTGTGTGTTCAGAGTAGATGCTAGACCTCTGCTCCTGGGAAAACCTGACCCTGCAGTTATTCTGGTCAGAGCATCGCCTCTTACAAGGTCTAAAGCAATTAGAGGAGGATGTGGGAGCAAGAATGTGTGGTGGGGGGCTGGGAAGGTGGCTCAGTGGTAGAGCGCTTGCCTTGCAATGCATGAGGCCCTGGGTTCGATTCCCCAGCACCACATAAGCAAAAAGAAAAAAGCCGCAAGTGGCACTGTGGCTCAAGTGGTAGAGCGCTAGCCTTGAGCTGAAGAGCTGAGGGACAGCGCCCAGGCCCAGAGTTCAGGCCCCATGACCGGACCCAAAAAAAAAAAGAATGTGTGGTGGTCTTGGCTTGGACAATGACTTTCTAGCTATCGCATCCATCTGGATTTCATTAAAATTAGAAATGTTTGTAGTTCAAAGTCTATCACGTAAAGAAAATAAAGAGAAAAATATGCAATGAGAAAAATAGTTTCAAATCGTCTATCTGTGAGGATATTTGTAGTCAGAATATGAAACAACTCACATCTGAAAAATATAAAATCTAAATAGATTGAACCTGAGAAAAAAATTATATGGGTATTTCTGCACAAAATAAGAGTATCCAATCTGTGCATGAAAATATGCAAACAATATTAGTCATTTCATAGAAAAATAAAAGCTAGCCCCAAACCAGATACCATTTTGCACATGCAGAGCTGGCTAAGTTTTAAAAACAACAGGTAAATAGTAAGTGTTGACAGGAACATGAAAATATGACGATTCTTGTACATGGTGGTGGGATTCTATGATGATGAGGCCACTTTAAGAGAGTTTGGTTATTTCTTAAAATATTACACAGGAAGTCACAATGTGACTGTATAATTCTACTCCTGGTAAACACGACGATATCATGAAAACGTGTATGTACATACAGACTTTATGTGGAAATTCATGTCAGTATTATTCACAATAGCCAAAGGGCAGAAACAACCAAATGTCTATTAATTGGATTATAGATTTTTTTAATGTGGTGTATTTATACAACTCTGTTTTTGTTTCAACCACAATAGAGGAAATGAGCACTGATGTGCTATCACATGACTGATCCCTAAATACTTTATTCTAACTTAAAGGGGCGTGCTATAAAACACCACAGGTTAGGGGATTCCATTTACCCATGACAGGCTTAGAACTTCAAATTTATGGAGTCAGAAAGTAGATTAGGGCTTCCCAGACAACAAGAAGAAGGAAGAGGCTGCCAAAGGAAATGGAATTTTTTCCCCAGATTGATGGAAATGCCTCAAATTATGTAGTGTTGATGGTGAGCAACTCTGAATCTGCTCAAAACCACCGAGTTGTGCACTTGAAATGAGTGACTTTTATGGTGCATGAATTATAACTGAATTATACTGTAAATTGCATTATACAAATGAGATTAGATCTTCATCAGGATATGACTGTGTAAATGAAGTGTTGCATCCGTGAGGCGGAACCTTGAAAAGGTTGTCATGAACTCCACAGGGCTGTGCGGGTTCTTCCTGCGTGGCCGCCTCCGGGCTTCCTAGGTCCTGACAAGCCAGGCAGAGCCAAGCGCAAGCCAGCCCCTGACTGCCAGCTCCTAGTTGTGTGAGGTTCACGCAGTACCGTGCAGGCCGCCGTGGGTGTCTGGGAGTCCAGCCACACAGTTCGCATCTTTGCAGGCATCGCTGAAGGCTGGTGGGTGTGCCTTTAAATTGTGGCCTAAACAACGTTGGAAAGGATTTCAGACCGTGTTGAGTATTAATCGTGCTTCTATAGAGAAGCACAGTGTGTGTGCACATGGTGCATCTGTGTGCACACGTGTACAGTACTAGAGTAAGGTGAGAAGGAATTAAGACCAGCCGAGCCCATCAGAGCAGTGCAGATCTGAGAGATCTGAGAGGTAGTTTCGGCCTAAAGCCGGCGTGTTCAAGACCCAGCAAGACCTGACATTTCCATCCTAACCAGTAGACAGGGAGAGAAGGATCTTCCTGACGGAAGCCAGGTGGGCAGGGGGAAGTCCTTGCCCAGGGACACCCAGACTTCTGCTTCACTTGATGGGACCGAATTCAGGAAAACCCTGTGCTTTGTATAGGCTGCAGGCTCAGATGTTAACCTCGTCCAGAAACTCCCTTGAGACAGCAAGAAGGAGGTTGGATCAAAACCCTGGGGACCCTGTGGCTTACCAAGGTGACATAGAACCGATGTGCCGTGCGGCGGGGCTGGCCAGCACATCTAGACAATGAGCCTGGCGGCGGCCACCCTGGATCTCCTCAGCTGTCCACACAGGATCCAGTTCCTCAAACAAGGGGCTCAGACCCAGAGATTCCTAGAAGCCATGCAGGTCTTTCCTCTGCCCTCTACTGGATGACCTGTCAATCATCCTGCCCTGCCCTGTCCGTGTCACTACTCCAAAGAAGTTACACATTGAGCCCACTGCATTTTGACATACTAATCTGGATGGGTGAGAAAAGGCAGCTTTCAACCCCTACGTTGATATTGAGTTTGCTTTCTCAGAGATTGACATGTTTGGTAACATACTCACTGGTATCCTTTTATATTTATTTACATCCGTTCAGATCTCTTCTCTCCCAGTATGCAAGTGCCCTGATAGTTCCTCATCCCCAATTCACATACTATCACATTTCCTCTACCTGGTGTAGGTATCATCTGATTGCCACCTAGTAATTTCTTTAAGCAAATACAACAAACCGAGTTATGTGTAGATGCTCTCTCTATCTACCAAACACACCAACAGCTCTTCTGTGGTTGAGTTCTGGCTTTTTGTTGTAATCCATGCACATTAATGCCAGTGCAAACTCCAGTTCCGGCAACTTCCAGAAACCTTGCTTTGGCTGTCATCTCCAGGTCTCGTTCTCTCCTGTCCCATCCTGTTCTGGTTCTTAAATCCAAGAGTACCCACTGCTTGGGCATTCCTAACTCTGCATTAACAAATGCTGAGGAAGTTCTGTGAATGGGGCAGGAAGATGGGACCGTGGTCCGCAGCACAGGACTGGAGCTCTCCGGATCTCCCTTCCCTGGTCCACACTGCGCTCTACTCCATCTACACCTTCCCCGCTCCTGCTACTCAGAAAGACTGGTTCCCAGCCTTCTATCCCTTCCCGTCCCAGCAGAGGAAAAGGCCTTTGTGGACAATGATCTGCATCAGTAGGCTTTACTTGGGCTTTCTCTCGATACACTTTTATCCACTTCTGTATCTCCCCACTTATTCACAGTGGATGCATACCATAATAAGCAATGGCAAAATTATTAATTATTATCTCTCCTGTGTAATGTTTTTGGAAGAAAATGTCCAAGGAGGGAGGCAGCGCTCCAGCTGGTGGTCGTGGCTGGGCCTCTGTCTACCTAGCCATAGCTTTCTCCCCATACCAGGCACTTTCTGCTTTCTTCTGGGTCTTGTGAAGAGGAGCAGGTCAATACTTCCTCTAGATCGTTGGCCTCGTTCCCCTGTTTCCCTAGCTGGTTTGCTTCTCTGTTGGGTTGCAGTGTCCTCATCTGGTTTGCTTTGCTCATGTGTAACACTGTTGTTGGGTTTGAGTCCACACACCCTGCGTGGTTTGGGTCTATATAAGCTGTGTGCTCGCTGCATTTGGGGCTGCTGGTCTTTGAGGCAAGAGTCCACCTGCTGTCCTCTGGCTCTCCAGTAAAGACTCATCATTTGGCCTTTCAAGTGGCTTCTCTGTTTCTCGTGACTGAGCTTCCTTACACCACTGGCACAGGCTGCGGTTCCCTAGCTGCCCAGTCTCAAGAAATGCAAATGTCCACGACCCTCCCAGAAGGCTGCCCTGTGCCTGACCCTCCCTGAGGACTGCCCTGTGCCTGGTCCTCCCTGAGGACTGCCGTGCTCATCATGTCCGTCTCCAGGGCTCATCTCTACCCCCAGTCTCCTCAGCCACCAGTCTTGGTGTAGCATCTTAGGCAGACACCTTAACGCTAACCTCCTTTCCCTTCTCCTCTCCCATCCTGTTTCTGCTGTGTTTCTCCCAAGCCTTCAGGCAACCCCTTCACTGCCACTCCCACCCCGAGCCCCACACAGCCCCACGCTCCATCCAGCCACACGTCCTTCCTGCCCTGCCTCATCTCCCCTGGAGCCTGTGGCCAAATCCATCCACGTACAGCCAGGTCTGCCTCTCGCCACTTCTGCAAACTGCCGGCTGTGCGCCAATCTTCAGGAGCCCTCAGAGATTCTGAGAGGGCCTCCCTCCATGCCCCATCAGTACCTGCCCTCAGTACTAGCACACAGTACCTGCCCTCAGTACTAGCACACAGTACCTCCCCTCAGTACCCCCATCAGTACCAGCATACAGTACCTGCCCTTGCACTTTGCACTTGGCACCCCGCGTCTGTGCCTTGGTCAGTCGGTCCAGCCGGCCCCTCGCTCTGGCTCTCAAAAGACTTCTGGGAACTGTGTGGGTTCATAGTAAGTGCCGTTCGATGAAAAGGATTCCATAATTTATGACCAAAGATAGAGAATAATTGCCAATGAGAGTTACATACTAATAATGCAAATAGCTCCAAGTTCAGCCTGGAGTTTTTCTCTTGACCTGATTCTCAACAAGGGGAACATAAAATCAAAGGTCAGCCTCTTTAGCAGGATGGCAGTGAACTGCAAAGCTTCAATTGGCAGCCGGGGAAGGCAGATTATCTGGATTGGACGTGGTAGAGATGAGTTTTTCTTGGGGCTTCCACCCACCCCGCAGCCCTGGGCTGAGGGGGTTGGAGCAGAGCCACAGTTCCTTTGATCGTTAGACCCTGTTCCTTCCCTTTCCCAGAGGTCAGCGCACAGGAGAGGCTCCTCGTAGACGTTTAGCTCCGTGTCTGAACGTGGCCTTTCCCGCTGGATGAGAACCAGGGCCTCTTCTCAGTTGTGGAACTTGGGAACCCGTAGAGCACCTGTCCAGAAGCTGCAGTCATTATCCACATTGTTACAGAGCCACATCCTACCCTTTTACATCTTCCAGAAGCTTCTCAAGGGAGGCAAAGTATCTAACTCAGGCACCTTCTGAACAGACAAGAAAGGGATTAGTGGACGGGCCGGTAAATGCTTCCTCTTCTAAGTAATAGCTATGTTTTCATACTCATTGCCCAAACACCAGTCTGAGGCGGCCTTCCTCCTGCTGGCCCTGGGGAGTCTGTAGTCTGGCTTGCTTCTAAGTGTCTCTTTACTACCTTACATGCTCCAGACCCACGCCGATGACAACCAGTGACAATCCATGCAACACAGAGTCAGGAGTGAGCAATGATTAGGAAGGGGAAGGAGGGCAGAGAGGAAGGAAGGAAGGAAGGAAGGAAGGAAGGAAGGAAGGAAAGAAGGAAGGAAGGAAGGAAAGAAGGAAGGAAGGAAGGAAGGAAGGAAGGGAGGGAGGGAGGGAGGGAAGCAAAAGGGAGAAGTAAGACAGAAGGAGGGATGGGTAAAGTAAGGAGAGAAAAAAGAAAGGAAGAAAAGAATGAAGATAGGAAGGAAAGGAGGAAGGAAAGGAAAGGGGAAGAAGGTAAGGAAGAAGAGAGGGGTAGAGGGAGAAAGGGAAAGAGGGAGAGATAGGGGAAGAGAGGAAGAAAGAAGGAAGGGAAAGAAGGAATGAAAGGAGGAGTGAGAGGAAGAGGGGAGGAGAAGAGGAAAGGAAAGCTTCTCCTCCCTTCCTAACGAGGATTTCATGTGGATCTCATAATGTCATGGAAAGGTCTGGTTCTCAGCTTCATTTCTCCAGTTGCTTCCAGGAGGGTCTGGTGCCCGTACCTTGGTGAGGGGCAGGGAGGGCACAGGTGGGAAGAGCCCTGCACTTAGACCAGAGTCTGGGCTGAGTGGTTAGTTAGTGTTGGAGGCAGTTTCCTAGGCAAAAGACCATCAGGTACCTTGCTGAGTGAGTAAAAGAACCACAAAGCCCAGAACCACCACCTCCCCTGCTCACCCCCTTCCCTGGACAGCACGCTCTTCTCAGAAGAACAACGTGCCCCAAGTCCACACCATCTCTGGGAGCCAAGAGCTGTGTGTGTTGGAGGGGTTGGGGCGTTCAAGGACCAGGGAGGCCGAGCCATTTTCTGCCTCCCACGCCATCTGGGAAGGCCTGTCTCTTTATCATAGAGAATCGATATTTGTACAGTTGGTAGACTGTAAAATTTTATAGTGGTGAAGTGACACGTTTTCCTAACTGGCCCCCAAAGAGGCATAAAACCCAACAGTGGACGTAACGTGGTGATTCAAGGCAAAGGGTGGCGAAGCGGGCATGCTGAGCGGACACAGGCTTCCACCACCATGTCCAGCTGGCCCTCCACGGCTCTGGGGGACAGCGCGGGGCTCTGCCTCCCTTTCCCGGATAAGCTGGTGCAGCTCAGGGGATGTAGCTGGAGCGGACACAGGGGCATCTGTCACCAGGGTCCGTGCATTCAGACACAGTTGTACGCTCCATCTCCTGGCACAGTACTGGAGTCAGCCATGTCCTGGGGAGGATCTCTCTGAGAATCAAAATGGTGTAGTCTGATCACTCAGATTTCCCCATCACAGGAATTTCTGAGCAGGTACCATGGCCTGTCACTTTTCTTTATAGTGTTTCTCTTTGGTAAGTTGTTCTATGCTATTTTTATTATGATCTTTAAGTAGTTGTACAACAGAGTTGCCATTTAGCAAAGCAGATTATGAACACAATGCAACATTCTTACCCACCATCCTCCTACCTACCCCTTTCCATCACTCTTCTTAATTTCTAGGACATATATTGAATTCTTGACTGCTTGTTGGCTAGCTTGTTAAGTTGTAAAATTTCCTCTTTACTCTTTTTATAATTTGATTTTTACTATGCTCTAGGAAAATACAAATGATGAGATGATATTCCCAAAGCATAAGAGAGATGGCTTCAGATTTAGAAAATGGAAGGAAGTTTTATCTACACAGATACTCATTCAAATGATTTGTTGAAAAGGAATAAACATTAATTTTTAAAATAGGAAGAAAGACAAAATGAAGCGGACCACCATAAATAAAGTGTGATGATTAGAGATGCTCAAATAAATTGACAAGAAAAATAAATGCAGCAAACTAATCTCACCAATGAAATAACTAAAAGATCACAAGTTAGCTGAAGAGAAAAATTCTATAGTTATGTTATTTATAATAATGAACCTAAAATATGATATTACAAGGACTAGAAATGAAGGGGAAAATGTCACCATAAACATTAACCAGAGACTCCAGCAATATTAATGTGTAATGAAAAACAAACTATAATAGAGAAAAAAAGCTGCCCTTCTTACGTAATTGTAGAAAGGTTTATTTCACCGAGAAAACTCATGGAGTTATCTGAATAGATGCAGGAAAAGGCTTAGCATTGACACCTGTGGAAGAAAAGAACAGAGACAAGAGAAGAGAAGGAAAAACAAATCAGAATAAACTTTCTCCATACAACTGATCATGGAAAGGAACTTCTCTCAGAGTCTGGAACAGAGCACGGAGCAAGCAGCAGGCGGAAGCTTCCAGGGCAACTCACACTTAAACTGGGACGGAGGCTGGCAGCCAGGCTTTAGTCAGCCTTGTGACAAGGCCAGAGTCCCTGCGGCACAGCACCGAAACTGTAAAATCCATGCACAATTTACAGAAGGTGTAACACTGTTACTCCAGATGACATGGCTGGATATTGAGGAACGAATAAGGTAGTATTTTACAGATGTTAGGTCTATGATAAATAATACAATTCAGTATGTGTTTGCATGTCAGAAACAACAAAAGCATAAAATAAGATTAAGGACATTTGTAGAAATTGATTAAATTAAAGCTGGGTGCAGGTGTTTCACACCTGTAATCCTAGATACCCAGGGGGCTAAAATCTGAGGATTACCATTTGAAGTCATTCCTGGTAGAAAAATTTAAGAGTCTCTTATCTCCAATTAAACACCAAAGCCAGAAGTGGAGGTGTGGCTCAAGCCAGAAGTAGAAGTATGGCTCAAGTGGTAGAGTGCTAGCCTTGAGCAAAATAAGCCAGCTAAGCGTGTAAAGAGTGTAAGCCCCAATACCAGTGTACTCATACACAAGTACAAACACCTGCATGTGTATACACACACACACACACACACACACACACACACACACACAGAAACTGACTGCGTTGTCTCTGAGTTCATACAGAAACATCAAGGCAGAGCAGATCCATCGGATGTGAAGGAGAGCCCCACAGCTCTTGTCATCCATATCTGACGTATGAAGTTCCATGGTCAAACCACCACAGTTGGAGCCATGGGGCTGATTCAGGTGCAAGCGTGGATAAGTGGACCACGGAACCACACTGAGACCCTGGAGGCAGAGCCCTGCCTTGACCACTTCCTGCCTTGTGACCAAAGTCACGCTGCCCAGTGGTGGGGACCCGGCATCTTCAAGCAGGGCCTGGTCGCCTGGGTGGGGCCTGGGACGAGAGCGTCAGGGTCCCCACACACCGGTGCAAGCAGTTGAGGAGGGGTTGAGCAAGAAGTGAGTTCAGGAAATGTGGAGGACAGCCAGACGGTCTTAGCATAGGTCCCGTCTTAAACCCGCTAAGCGTGAAGGAGAAGGGAGGGGCTGCGTCCCAGCTGAAGTCTGGAGCCTCCTTGGCCAGAAGAAGTTGCAGAACAGAGTGAGAGGGAATCCCTTGAAACAAGCAACAAGTGGGCTCCCATTCAAAACCTGATTCAGACTGCCTACAAATACATAACTCAGAGGCAGGCAACTCAAAGCACATTGCTCCAAAGGCTTGAAGAGCCCCTACATACAAGTAAACATTCAAATGGTCCACAAGGCAGGTGGACATCTGCTCTGCTTCACCAGCCCCAAGGAGAATTAGAACTAACGCTACCAGCCAGTGCCCCTGCCCAGAGCATTCAAAATGCAAGGGCGCGCCAGCAAGGCCCAGCAAAGATGTCGTGAAAACACAGCTCACAGTCTTCAAATAGAAGTATCAGTACTTAAGACAAATACTTGAGCTGGGCGCTGGTGGCTCACACCTATAATCCTAGCTACTCTGGAGGCTGAGATAGGAGGATCATGATTCACAGCCAGCCCAAGCAGGAAAGTCCATGAGACTCTTATCTCCAATAAACTACCAAAAATCTTACAATGAGTCACTTACAATGATAGAATGTCACTTACAATGGTAGAATGCTTGCCTTGAGCAAAAAAATGCTCAGGGACAGTGCCTAGGCCTTGAGTTCAAGTCCTAGTACTGACACAAAAAAAGGAGAAAGAAAGAAAGGGAAGGAAGAAAGGAAAGAAGGAAGGAAGGAAGGCAGGCAGGCAGGCAGGCAAGGCAGGCTGGGTGCCCATGGCTCACATCTGTAATCCTGGCTTGAGTAGCCAGGAGGTTGAGATCTGAGGATCATGGTCCAAAGCCAGTCCAGGCATAAAAGTCCCTGTGATGGTTTTATATCCAAATAACCCCTCAAAAACCAGAAGTGGTGCTGTGGCTCAAATGATAGAGCACTAGCCTTGAGCAAAAGAGCTCAGGGACAGCACCAGGCCCTGAGTTATAGCCCATGACCAGCAAAAAAAGGAAAAAAGAGAGAAAGGGAAGGAGGAAGGGAGGAAGAGAGGAAGGGAAGTAGGGAGGAAGAAGGAAAGAAGGACAGACAATCTTAGGAAAGCCTCTCTCTAGTTTCTGAATCCAGTCTTACACAGAGTGCTTTCATGCTCAGACTGGCACCTCCCAGAAATGCAGGCATAGGTTCTTCAATGGGTCTATAAACTTACAATTCTGTCCAGGTCTAACTAGAAGTTTCTCAGGGGTCCATCAATAATGGAGTGTATATATATCAGGTTTCATACCATGAAACACCTAAACCAGGAGATTTGATTCTCTGCAATGGAACGGCGGGACCTGAACTTGGTGCTCTGCAAGGCTCTCCCACAGCAGGACATACGCAGCAGCAGTGGCGGAGCTTGGGTCCGAGGGTGGGGGGCGTTCTGGAGGAGGGTTGGGGACTGGCAGGTGGGATGACACAATTGTAGGACTAAGCAGCTTCTTGACACTAGGCCTGGGCCCACGACGAAACCACCAGAAGCCTAACATGCCATGCGATGCCCTCTACTAACATCCCTGCAGTGTCCCCCATAACAACCACGCGGTGTCCCCGACGGCAGAGTCAGGAGGGGCTGGCGCTCGAAGCGGCCTGGGTGCCTGGTGAGCTGAAGGATAACCTGAGCCAGAGAGCAGGGCGCAGGCTCGGGGGGACCCAGGGCTGAGGGGAGCAGGGCGCCGGCTCGGGGGGACGCAGGGCCGAGGGGAGCAGGGCGCTGGCTCGGGGGGACGCAGGGCCGAGGGGAGCAGGGCGCTGGCTCGGGGGGACGCAGGGCCGAGGGGAGCAGGGCGCAGGCTCGGGGGGACCCAGCGCCGAGGGGAGCAGGGCACCAGCTCGGGAGGACCCAGCGCCAAGGGCAACACTTACTTGCATCTAGAATGTCTTGAGTCCATTCCTTGGCACTCCAAAAGCAGAACAAACAAAAACAAAACCAGCCCCCTTATCGCAGGAGCTGGGACACGAGCAGCTCTCGACAGACCCCAGCATCGCACCCTAAAAATCCAAACCAGCATGCAGACAGATGAGCCGCATCAAAGCCAAGTGGAGAATGTGCCTTGCCAAGGAAACACCAAACCTGTCATCATGTTCACAGCAGATAAGCGCGTCCATGGAAGTCAATTTAATCTATTGAAGAATTATTAGAAGGAACGGAAGAGTTTAAGGCCCATTAGATTAAAACTAACAAAAACTGAGTCTATGGACTTCAATGAATAAAGTATCTACATTTGCTTAATTGGAATAAGTGTGCCACATTAATTAACATAGAGACTAATTAGGAAAATGGTACCAGCTCCACAATTTCTCTGTAAATCTAAAACTACTCTTAACCAAAGAGTCTATTTTTTAAAAAACTCCATCTTTATGGAGAGGAAGTCTTAGTAATATAAAGATGTCCGTCATTTCTAGCAGGATCTAATGTGTAGATGGAAGGAACTTTCATAAAATTCCTAGAAATGGTATTTGTACAACTTTAAGGTAAGTGAAAAATTCATCCAAGAAGGTATATGTCAGGGAACCTGGTGCAGTTTGGAGGAGGAAGAGCAGGACAGAAAATTGGCTTACCTCCCCTCCTCCATGTGATTTTTTACAGGAAGTCCTAAGCTCTGATAATGGACCGAGTCAGGTATGATGGCCAGAGAAGCCAGACTCAAACCCAGAGCCTGGAGGAGACTTGGGCCATCAGGACTGGCAGCAGCCCTGAGGGAGGAGCAGAGAGGGTCTGAGGAGTGAGGCAGAAGGAAATGAACTCCCACCTAACACCAGCCACAAAAGCTAGCTCCGTGTGCATTATTTACTGATGGTAAAAACAAAGCCTTATGTCCTCTTAGAGAAACAGTATAACTGAGAAGAAGGAATCATTTGTTGGCTTGCTAATTAAAAATACATAGATTCAAGTATATTTACAGTTAGAAATTTTGTTCATCAGAATTAACCCCAAGAAAAGTAAGAGTGTAAGCTCTAAATTCAATGGAAAGATGTTTAAGAAACTCATTAACAAGAACTAATTCATATAAATAATGTATGTAGAAGTCCTTTACTTCAACAGTCAGAGCAAAAGAACCTATTGTAACAGTGGCTGAAATACAAAAATAGTGGTATCAGAGGAGCATTGTAGAAATGATAAAAGGAAGTTTTGGGGCTGTTTGTGAACAAGACATGCAATTAAAGACCACCATGAAGTCCCATTCTAAACACACATGGCTGAGAAAGTTCTCTAAAGGCCCGAATAACACGGTTGCAAGCTACAAATGAATACACAGGCATTTTTCTTCTTGTCCAATCATAGGGGCAATTGCTGCAGTCATTTGTGAGCAGAGACGGTGTTACCTGTGGGGGTGAGTATGAGGGAAGGTCGCACACCTTCCGTAGGCGGCGCCCGGACCACTGTGGCAAACCCTGCAGCCCGCAGCTAGCCATGCCCTCCTACAAGCCTAGTGAGCACCCCTCCTGTTGAGATGGTTTCGATTGTCCTTTGTGTCTCTTCTCTCCCTCTCTCTGCCTCTCTATCTCTGTCTCTGTAAGTCTCTTTGTCTCTCTGTCTCTGTCTGTCTCTGTCTGCTGCCTGTCTGTCTGTCTGTCTCTCACTCACTCACTCTCTCAGTCTGGCAGGCACACACAACACACCTGACCCAAGCACAGCAGTTACGTTTAGATGACCCATCCGTGTTCTTCTGTAGATGTGTAAGTCGAACAGTTTATATTTTGAGCTTATGATGAACTATTTACCTACTTGGGGTGGCCAAGGTGACCCAAGGTCGGGCTGCCTGAGGGGGTCAGGTGAAGAGAGTCCATAAAGAAAGGGGTGGCGAACGAGACAGAAGAGGGTGCATCCCAATCAACACCGCAGAGAAGCACAGAAGACAAGAAGAAACTGGTACCATCAGAGGCTCAGTGAGAGGACAGGGGTCTGGAAAGGAAGGGCTGGCAGAGTGACCTCGGGTTGTAAAATAGGCAGACATTAGTGGATCGTGCCTGCACTCTCAGCCAGGCGAGAGGCTGAGGATGCGGCCAGGCCAGAATCACAGTTGTAGGCCAGCCCAGGAAGAAGAGTGTAAGAGAGACCTCAAACCTACAGAGGGATGCAGGAGGCAGTGGCATTGCCAGCCATCCCAGCCACTGTGGGAAGCCTGAAAGAGCAACATCACTGCCCAGGTTTCTGCCCAGACAGGAAATGAGACCCTATCTTAAAAATAGCCAGTGAAAACTAGGGCTACAGCAGCCACTTGGGTCCTGCCAAGATGACCTCAGTCCCCACCCCCACCCTTTGTCCTGCTGAGGAGCCTGGACCCTCCCGGAGGAGGCCGTCTGGCTCTCGTCCTGCTGCGTGTGGAGATGGACAGGCTGCAATGCAGGGCCGGGCCCAGGCCGTGCTGGCTTGGAAACTCTCCCCTCCTGTAGATCCAGCTAGAATGTTTTTCTGACGTCCTTGTAAGAGCAGGCCCTGCACAAAGTGGATATCAAAGTTCATACCGTGAGGAGACAAAATAATGAGAATCATTTTTATCAAAGATCATATCACATAATGTCTGCATTGAGCCATGTACTTGAGTGCATCCTTAGAAAATGAAATGCAACCAAAACCCAGAACAGTTTTTGGAAATTGTGTGCTCTCTAGCAACCGTGTGTGAATTTTTATAAAATATTATAAAAATATGATTAAAACAACAATAAGAGTTAGAGATATCGCTCAGAGGCAGAGGGCAAGGCCTGGTGAGCACACAGCCCTGAGTTCAAACCCAATACTGAAAACAAAGAGCGTGATAAAAGGAGTATAGAGTAGCTTGAGCATAAAGGCAGCACAAACAAGATCCAGAGTGAGAGAGGACGCATAGCTTCCCTGTTCTCTTCCATCAGAAAGAGGCTCTCCATAAACGGAAGCATTAGCATAAGAAAATGAACATAGGTATTAACTGTGAAACAAGTGATGAACATTGTTATTATTACATTAGAAACAGATATATTGTTTAATTAATTTCTTTGCAACAAGTGTTTATTTTCCAATGGCCTGATCTAATTTATTTTTTTTATCCTGAAATTGATACTTCTAAAATTTTGTGCTCCAATTGATATTCCCAATCCGATATTTGAAGTGTACGGTTTGGTTTCAAAGGTTTGGGAGGGCTTTTTGTTTCTGTGTTGTTTTGTGTGGCTGTAATTTGTGGTATAAGACACTGAGCGGGACCTAGCACAGGTTTCAGTGTCTTTCATGGAATTTGAGCACTCATATTTGGATGCCTGCATGTGGGCCATACACAGAAGTTTAGTTGTTCCTCTGTGGGCGCAGGTGATGAGGCCACAACTCTGACAACTGTGCTGTGAGCAAACCCAGGGAGCACTGAGCAAACCCAGGGAGCACAGAGCAAACCCAGGGAGCACTGAGCAAACCCAGGGAGCACTGAGCAAACCCAGGGAGCACGGAGCACACCCAGGGAGCACTGAGCAAACCCAGGGAGCATGGAGCAAACCCAGGGAGCACGGAGCAAACCCAGGGAGCACGGAGCATGGAGCAAACCCAGGGAGCACTGAGCAAATGCAGGGAGCATGGGGCAAACCCAGGGAGCACTGAGCAAACCCAGGGAGCACGGAGCAAACCCAGGGAGCACTGAGCAAACTCAGGGAGCAGGGAGCACTGAGCAAACCCAGGGAGCACGGAGCAAACCCAGGGAGCACGGAGCAAACCCAGGGAGCACAGAGCAAACCCAGGGAGCACTGAGCAAACCCAGGGAGCAGGGAGCACTGAGCAAATCCCGGGAGCACGGAGCAAACCCAGGGAACACAGAGCAAACCCAGGGAGCACTGAGCAAACCCAGGGAGCACGGAGCAAACCCAGGGAGCACGGAGCAAACCCAGGGAGCGCTGAGCAAACCCAAGGAGCACTGAGCACACCCAGGGAGCATTGAGCAAACCCAGGGAGCACTGAGCAAACCCAGGGAGCATTGAGCAAACCCAGGGAGCACGGAGCAAACCCAGGGAGCACTGAGCAAACCCAGGGAGCACTGAGCAAACCCAGGGAGCACGGAGCAAACCCAGGGAGCACGGAGCAAACCCAGGGAGCATGGAGCAAACCCAGGGAGCATGGAGCAAACCCAGGGAGCACTGAGCAAACCCAGGGAGCACTGAGCAAACCCAGGGAGCACGGAGCAAACCCAGGGAGCACTGAGCAAACCCTGGGAGCACGGAGCAAACCCAGGGAGCACTGAGCACACCCAGGGAACACTGAGCAAATGCAGGGAGCACTGAGCAAACCCAGGGAGCACGGAGCAAACCCAGGGAGCACGGAGCAAACCCAGGGAGCACTGAGCAAACCCAGGAAGCACTGAGCACACCCAGGGAGCATGGAGCAAACCCAGGGAGCCAGCTCCTATGTAAAATGTGTGTAGCTTGCATGAAAATCCCATACTTTCTTTGGAACACCTTAAATCCTCTCTCAATCTCAGGACCCACAGGAGATTAAGCAACAACATAGATGAGAAAACTTCAGACATTTCAGACAAATGCATCATTGGGAAGGATGCTTTCAACAAATAGGATAGAAGACACACATCGAAGGAGCTTCTTTGCATTTAATGTCACCAGAAAGATGGAGTCAGTAATCATTGTCCAAAACAATAGCAGCAGGCAAAATAGATGGGCAAGCATTCCTCAGCAGGGCAGAGTGAAATGCAGTCGACTGGCAGGTGAATGAATGGGGCACCTGAGTAGTAACTGGGACATGAGAATTCAAAATAAAATTCATATCAAGAAGCTCCAAGTCATATAGACAAGTGTGTGAAACAGTAGGGTTGCTTAAGCACCTTTTATTCCAAACACTTTAGTACTGAAAAATAATTTGACTTGATCTTGTAAAAACTGAATATATATTCATCACCCATGCCCAAGAGACGTGACTTATAATTATATACCGCTGAAGAACGACAACAAAAACTGAAAATCAAAAATGTCTGTGAACACAGCAGGAAATAGCTGAAGAATATGCACAGCGTGAGATTTGGAATAGACTTAGAAATGTCCAGAGGTGGATGAGGGGCTCTCGGCTTTCCCCAGGCCGCTTCCTGGGGCGGGGCTCCATCCCATTGGGACGCAAGCCCTCCTTTGTGGCCGAGTGGCAGAGCTCTTTGAGAAGGCTGAAGAAGGCCTGACCGGCAATTTTTGTTAAAGTACAAAACAAACACAAACTGAAGCAGCCAGGTGCTTAGGTTCTCATACCAATGCGGTAACATGATAAGGGAAATCAAGAGAACCGTAAAACAAAATCAGATTAGTTGACATTTTGATGGACCAGAACCTGGATGAAAAAGAAAGTGAGCAGTGGACTGACTCTCCGGGGTCCAGCTTCCAACAGAGGGAGGCCAGCCCGGAGCAGCAGTTTTATTGTAGACATTCATAACATACAATTCTGGGAGGAGTCAAAAACGGTATCTATACAACAGAGAAAGATAAAAGGAAGGATACTAGGGACATAAAACCACAAAATGTGTTAGAATGAACTGCAATAGGAATGTCTGATACTACATGAAGAAGAGTGTTAGCCCGCACTAAGAAATTCGGCCCCAAAGGTGTACAAAGGAGAAGTTCCGGAGAGACCTTGTTGGATAGAAGACTCTACTACACACCTCCCCAGGGAACTGAGCCCTTCCCACAAGCGTGTGTGAGGAGCCCTCTTAAGAGTGGGCTGTCCCGTTTACAGGACGTGGACTTGCACTTATGTGCCTGCACGTGTGTGTATGTAGGTGTAAAACCACACAAACTAGCAAGACTCTCTGAGAGAGACATGTCACAGAAAGCTCAGGGAGGAGAGCTCACCATCCCTCACCAAGCGTGCAGAAGATGCTCAGATATTTAGCGACACTAAGCGAAACTCCGCAGGTTGGGAAAACAAATAGATGGAGCAATCCAATAAAATGTCCGCTATGCCACAGAACCAAAGCACCTGTAAGAATCTGCATTCGGCATAAACATCACTTCACCAAAGAAGAGAGAAGCGGGTAGTTCGATCTGTGTGTTGAAACAACAGTGTCGCTGTACAAATCTTTTAGGAATGGTAGGAGAAATCATGGCAGCAAAAATCTCAATGGACTGAGAAGGATGGTAGTACCTATGTAGAGAGGAAGGGGGAACAAAGTCCTGCAGCCACCGCTGCGGCCCCCTGCTCCCCTCCCCAAGCCGGCCCTGCGCTGCTGCCCACTGCCGCCTCAGCAGAACCAGGGTCCCCAGATCTCTCTTCCTGGAGGGAACCCACAGCCAGGCCTGGCTGAGGGCAGAAGTGCTCGTCCTTCCTCTTGCTGGGATGAACTGGGACCACGTGCAGGAGGCAGAGGTCAAATGTCCCTCAGTGACCTCACTGGCCCTGCTCTCCCTGTCCTGTGCCACCCCACGGCTCAGCACCTCCATCCCCTTCCCCTTTCCCAGCTCTCCCCAGCACAGCTCTGGCTCTAACACAAGCCTTAAGAGTCTCATGCAGTCCTGCTTCTCAGAGATCGGGCTTACTTAAAATCAGAACACAAGGATATGCGTTGAAGTAACTTCAGAGTAAGAATGATTTTTAAAGGGACTAGCATTGAAGCCAAAATTTTTTTAATTAAATTCTATGAAAAGCTTAAACATCATGGGTTAAATAAATTACCTAAAAGCCAATGGGTTAAAAAAAGCCAAAATCAGAGAAAATGTACATACGTGTAGCATTTGACTATGAACAGATATAGTTAGAACCTTTATTATAGAAGAATAATTTTCTTGAAAGTTAAAGGTAGCTACTAAGGCATGAAGAAAATATTCACAATTCACTGGAAAGATGACTAAAGGACGTGAATGGAGACTTCACAAGACACGGAGACGTGAATGCTTACACGAACCAGAAGATTCGTCCTCTATTTAAGAGACCACAAACATTAAATGTTCAGTAATGTATTGTCATGAGTAACCTGATGAGCAAGCAAAACAAAAAAAATTCTAACCAACACAAGTGCCAGGCCATCTTCCTAAGCCAGCAGTGTTATAGAGACGTGTTCCTTCCTCTCCTAAATTACAGAAGAGGGGGAAAAGTTTACTACACTTTGAACGACAGTTTGGCAATACTCTGAATATTGCAAAGGTTTCTAACCTTGGGCTCAGCAGTCCTGCCATACATTGGTGCTCACAGTCCCTCCGTTCTCACCCAACAACGGGGGACTCAAATGCCTGCAAGCAGGAGGGGACGGAGGGGACCTGAGTCTATCCTGCACTTAATCCTTGATTACAGGTTACAGGTCTCTGGTAAGTTCTAAATATAAGAGTGAAGTGAATACAACGGGGGCACTGTGCCAGCTAGCATCTACCCAATGGGAGCACAGCAGCAGCTAGCATCTACCCAATGGGAACACAGCAACCGCTAACATTTATCCAATGGGAACACAGCAACCGCTAACATTTATCCAATGGGAACACACAACAGCTAACATCTACCCAATGGGAACACAGCAACAGCCAGCATTACCCAATGGGAGCACTGTGCTATTATCTCCAGTGAAGCTGAAAGCAGCCCCCTGGGGTGGTGCTTGCAAATGTAGACCCCTTAGGAAGGATATTTAGAAAACCAGATCTCCACTACCCCTCCCACCACAATTCAGAAGCTCGACAGCAGGAGGTTTGAGGTTTTAACTTTTTCTTTATGTTTTTAAGCTTTATCTTATTTTTGATTGGCAGGTAATAATTGAAGATATTTAGGAAGTACAATATGGTATTTAATACATGTGTATATTGTATAATCATCAGATCAGAATAATTGGCAACATCTATCATGCATCCTTCAACACTACTTCTTGGTTTGAGAATATTTGAAATCTATCTTTTTGGAAATCTGTGATATATTCACCGTGTCACCCTACGGTGCAACAGAACTTACCCTTGAATCAAATTGTAGCCTTGCAGCTGTTGACCCTCTTGTCCTATCGGTCCTAGGAGATCTCACCTATGATTTGGCACAGTCCCACTCTACCGCACACATTTAGTTGGTCAAAAAGACACCAACACACCATGTTTATCACAGCAATATCTGCACTAGTCCTAAAATGGAGCCAACCCAGGTGCCCATTGCTGAATGCAAGCTAGGAAGCTGTTCTGAGTCTACACATAGAAACTTTACTCAGTCGTGAGCAGAATGTGGAATCCTGCCATCCGCAGCACATGTGAGTGTACAATGCTTCACTTCCAGCAAAACAGGCAGGCGTGGAAGGAGCCTTGAGTTTGTTGCGGGTGTGTTTAGGGCCGTCCCTCCCTCCCCTGCCTGGGGAGGGGCTCTGCCGCGTCACCCTGCACTTCCTCCTTCCTAGCCTTCCGTCTGCATCAGGTACCTGTCTCTCTCCTCCCTTCTCGATGGACTGTGGCTCTGTGAGTCCATCAAAGGCTGCTCTCCAGCTGTCCCTCCCTCCATGTGTGATGCTGGCAAGTCAAATTTAGTCATCGTGGATAGTGACCAGGCTCTTAACTATGATTTACTAATCATCATCATCGGCATCTGCCTCCACTGCCTCCTCTTCCTCCTCCTCCTCTTCATCCACTTCATCATCTCTAATTAATCATTATACACATTGTACTGAGAAGGGGCAATAGAGTCCAAAGAAATCACCCAGCTGGCCGAACCCCAAAGGTCAGCCGCTGGGGCAGAACCCCTAACCTACCACGCCACTGTGATGGTTGGTCCTTCGGATGTAGGTGGACATCTGTGCCCTCTGGGAGGGAGGGGCTTAGACTTGCAGCCTGCGGGAGTGGGAGGAATGTACGGTTAGCCCCTTATGGTTCTCAAGCTAAGGGGCTTCCAGGAACTGGCAGGAAAAGCAAGTGCATGCTGAAGCCTGTGTGAATGCCCACAGCCTAGAGATGGTCACGGGCTGGGTCAGGGGAGGGGGAAGGTGGCAGGAGCATGGCCGAATCCTCTGCAAGGGTCGCGGTTGGCCGGGGAGTAAAATGCCGTGACCTGATGGGGGTGCGGGGTAGTGTTGGTGTGCCCACCCAGCCTGGTGGCCCTCTGGCTGGGGGCTTGTGCACAGGCCCGTCCAGGGTATGTCCTCAGGGACACACGGGTTCCAGGGCTTTCCATGAGGCACTGAAGGCAGGAAAGCTCTGGTGCTGAGTGCCTGGGCCTCGGGGCCCCGGGCTGGCTGGACCCCTTCGTCCTGAGCAGCCAAACTCCCCGCCGCAGCTCTCTGTAGTGAGGACTCAGCCTGCCCTGCTGCAGAGGGCCCTGTCCCTCCAGTGCTCCCGGGAGGGGAGGTGAAGCAGGCAGGGGGAGCCACCGCGTGGCCCTGAACCCAGGCAGCACGCGCAGAGGTGGAGAAGGGGCGAGGGGCACGGGCCGCGGGGCACGGGGCAGGGCAGAGCCGCCTCTGCAGCAGGCCGTGGCCCAGCATGCGGGGTTTGCTGGGAGGAAGGAGCACAGCGTGGGCACTGGTGCGTGTCTGTGAGTCCCTGAGAGGCGGGGACCCTCAGCCAGCCTGCCTGCCCCAGCAGACCGGTGTCTGTGCCTGCCGCTGGAGTCATCCCCCCACATGTGCACACACACACAGAATATGAACACACACACAGAACACGGTGAGAAAAGCCCCTCCCTCGAGGCCCACGTGTGGGCCTGTTCCCGCCAAAGGAGCCACTGCACAGCCAAGATCCACAGTGGGATCGAGGAGGCCTGGATGTGGCCGTCTTCTCTCCAGACTGGGCTTGCAACACAGTCAACAACTGGGAACTCCATCCAGGAAGCAGCTGGGCAGACGGAGCATGCTCCAGACATCGCACCATCTGTGTGAGGGAGGAGGGAGTGTGTGTGTGTGTGTGTGTGTGTAAGGGAAGGAGGGAGGGTGGGGGGGGAGGGAGGGAGGAGGGAGGGTGGGTCTGTGAGTACAGATGGGCTGTGGGAGTGCTTGCAGGGGTCAGGCCCCTTCTAGGACCAGCTGAACTGAGCTGAAGGTTCACTGTAGCCACACTAGGCCCAGGGCCCTGGTCTTGCTGTGGGCCTCTGCTGGCCCCGAGCAGACTGCAGTCAGGGCTGGCCCAGAGGCCCTCCCTGGCTTGCTAGTGAGCTGGGATCTGGCCAGGGATGGGCCTCCTCCCTGAGGAGAGCAAGACCATCTGTGCAGCCAATGTCCTGGAATTTTGACAGAGCTTCTTTCCAACTGACCTAGAACTCTGGCATGTCCAAATCGATTTGCTTTCCGACTTGGAAGTGTGTCTGCGCGGACATGGCCTGGCTGTGGATGGCGGAGCTGGACACGCAGACACTTGTCCAACAGGAACCAGGGCCCAGATCTCCACCTCACCTTCACTCAAGTCATCCCTTTCCCTTCTGAGCCTCAGGCCAGCAGTGGACGGGCTGGCCAGCCCCATATCTTGCTCTCTGATCCTCACTGGGGTCTGTCCTCAGGCCAGGAGTGGACTGACTGTCCGGTCCCCAAGTCTGGCTCTCTGGCCTCCGCTAGTGTCTGTCCTTCTGGGCCAGCAGTGGACAGGCTGTCCAGTCCCCATGTCTAGCTCTCTGGCCTCCGCTGGGGTCTGTCCTTGGGCCAGCAGTGGACGGGCTGTCCAGTCCCCGCGTCTGGCTCTCTGGCCTCCGCTGGGGTCTGTCCTTGGGCATGGCAGTCCTGCCTGGCAGTCCCCCTGGAGCGCCGTCCATCTTGCATCTGGCAGGTGCAGTCTCAGCTCACACTCACCTGGCTCGGTCCCCGGCCACGGGCCTGCCCAGCAGCCGGGGGCGTGGGCGTCTGGATCTTGTTCAGGCGGCTGTGGAAAGGAGCTCGGGCCCCAGCAGAGCGGCCAGGGCTGCTGGTCAGAGCAGTGTGGGTCGTCCCAGGGGCTTCTTCATGGGGAGGTGGACGACTCACAATCCGACCTCAGTCACGCCTAGAAGACCCTAAGGAAGCGCCCCAGTCCACATTGCCCACTCACGGCCAGGCTGGGCAGCTGGTCAGGCAGCCCGTGCTGGCCTTCCAGGTGCCATGGAGAAGAGCGGGGAAGGGAGCAGCCCGTGCTGGCCTGTGCCTCCCTCCTCCTCCGTGAGTGGTACAGGCCGCTCCCCACGGCCATCTGCAAAGCCAGAACCAAGCAGCGTCCAGCTGGGAGGGGTCATGCCCACATCAAGATGGCCACACAGTGTCACTAGGAAAGCCCACCGCCGGCAGACACGGCATTCAGAACAGGGCCTAGGGCTGGTCCAGAGGGCAGCGGGGACCTGTGCCCCCCACACCGCCACCTGGAGGGGAAAGGTGGGGGTGGGAGCCAGGCCTGCGCAGGTCCCCGCAGGTCCCCTGCCTGGCAGCATGGAGTTCCCCAACTCACTCCGCAGGGCCTGAGCCTCGCTGCCCACCACATGAACATGTATGCTTCAGAAAAAGGCGCTTCAGATGCACACCTGGCTCTCCAGACCACCTGACCGGAGGAGGAGGAGGAGGAGGAGGAG
>NW_012267303.1:2100623-2144214 GCF_000151885.1 Dipodomys ordii
GGAGGAGGAGGAGGAGGAGGAGGAGGAGGAGCGCGTGGGAGTGGAACAGAGCCCCAGGCCGGCCTCCTCACCTCACCCATTTCCAGCTGACACCAAAACCATCCTCTCTGGACTTGTGAGCAACTCTCATGAGCAAGGTTTACTGTCTTTCTAGAATCTTTCTTCTCTCCTTTCCCCAGGTCTACGGCTACTTCTGTTACATCAGAGTCCGTCATCGGGATTCTAGCGTGCCCTGGCCGCTTGTCAGATGGCCGTTCTGGGTTCCCACATGCTCCGCCTTTGTGGTTCAGGTGCTGGTCCAGGGACAGCTCTGCCTCTGAGCGCAGGGTGACCCCCCAGTCAGTCACCATGGCCTCCACGAGGCCTCCACTGAGCACTGCTGTCCCCTCCAGGGTCTTCCTGGAAGCCAAGAGCAGTTTCATCCGCCAAGTGCTGGAGATCTGGACCAGTCCAGGGCTAGAGGACCATGTGTGCCCAGCCACCTGTCCACACACGGGGGCCCCCCGGGCCCCTGGGGACTTGACTGAGGGTGCAGAACTCCATTCTCATGGTGCTAAGGCTGGGGAAGGACTGTATCGTGGGGGCTTTGGCAGATGGAGGAGACAAGAGGCAGAGATCTCTGCATCCAGAGCCCCCAGGTCTGCCTGAGCTACCCACACAAATTCTCAGGGATGGCATGAAAGGGAAGCTTGGGGCTCTGGAGCCGAAGCTAGGCAGAAAGCTCTGCGGAGGGGTGGGGAGCGAATTCTCACCTAACGGGCATCCTCCGAGCCTTCCCCTGCAGGCTGGTGACGGGGTGTCAAGGGGCCTCTGGGTGTGAGGTGGGTGTTGAGGGGCAGCTTGTCCACAATACGCCTTGAATAATGTGCCCAGCTGAGGCTTGTCTGAGTATATCCACTTGGCAGACACCAGCACGGTGCAGGACTGTGTTCGTGTCTCAAGAGGGCCATAGCCAGGACAGCAGCACACACGTGTCCTATCAGCCATGCAGGAGGCCAGGGCAGCAGCACACACGTGTCCTACCAGCCATGCAGGAGGCCAGGGCAGCAGCACACATGTGTCCTACCAGCCATGCAGGAGGCCAGGGCAGCAGCACACATGTGTCCTACCAGCCATGCAGGAGGCTGAGGCAGGAAGGTCACTTGAGCCCAGGAGTTCAAGTTCAGCATGAGAGATCGAGAGAGAGTCATATCTCCTGAGGGAAAAGTGATTTAAACCTGCTACAGGTAAGCGTGAACTCGGACAACATCGCCTCATTTCTTCCAGCCTAGACACTGCCAAGGTTCTACTGCCCGAACAGGCCTACCCTCCCCCCGGGTGGCCTGCCCACCACTGCCCTGGCCTATGGGGTCATCAAAGACCCCCAGTCACTTCTGAAACACGCCCACCACACTTGCAGCCCTCTGGGGTAGACACTGATCCTTCCAGCCTAGTATTTATTTTCCCATTCTTCCCAGATGAAAGAATCCTGGTTTTTGTTCCAGAGATAAAACTGTCTAGCAAAAACAAAAAAAAAATGCTCTTTACAAGCTCTTGCTGTGGTAAGGATGGGGAGTTACATGGCTTTGTCCAGTGAGCTGTTGGCTGGTATCTCCTAGGCTCTGGGAACTTTGATTTCCTGCCATCATGCCGAGTCTGCCCCTCTGCCTCTTCTCTGACTGTGCTGCCGGGGACACGTAGCAATCGCTGGCTCGCTGTGAAGGAGACCAGAGACCTTGGCTCTGAGGTCTTCAGGCCATTGAAGTAGAAGTAACAAGAAACAATTTCTCTTTAAACAATGTTAATTAAACCTCCCTTTGTTTAAGCCCCTGTCTTATGAAACCCTATTATTTACAACTGAATGTAATTCCTAGCTGGCACTGAAGGACTTTGTTCTATCTGTAAACACCCTTCTGAGACCATGTATCTCAGACATGAACTGATACTAAAGCCCGATTGGAGAAGTGAGCTTCGCTCTCCATTTCACTCATGTGGATTCACACTCCGAAGGCTTCTCCGTGTCTCCTGGGGTCTCACGGCTGCCGATACCACAGCCAGGGTTGTGTGGGAGGCGAGGGGACCCAGGTGGCCGGGGAGCAAGCCGCGAGACGCGGCGAGGGACCTGTGAGGCTGAGCCCGCCGTGCCACGCCGCCACGCCAGACCAGGAACTCCAATCCTCCCCATGTCCATACAGTTGCATGCAACCAGGAGATACAAACCGCCCTGGCTCCAGGAGGGCATGCGAGGGTGATGCTCATCGGGGCTGCGGCTTCACTCACCGCTGCAGCCACAGCCACAGGCCATGAGGCCTCCGGATCACAGGCTCTGTCCGTCTACCACTGGCACTGTGGCCACCGCTGACCGTCTCCGTGTTGTGGCTCTGGGGCCCAGTGGCCACCGTGGTCACACATCTCTGCTGTAGAATGGGTGCTGGAGGTCCTCCATTTGTCTCCATCCAGCTCCAGCTCCACACAGACCCTCCAGCACCTCTGTCCGCCATCTGCAGTGCAGGCTGACCACGGGCTCCCATGTCCTGGCACAGCACACAGCACTAGCGACCACCCAGCATCCTTCAGGTGCTTATCACTGGGTGCTTGTCCTGTTTCCTCCGTCTGTGCTGGGTCCCCACAGCCTTGTCCAGATGCCCTCCTCCCTGGTCCAGCAGACAGGGAAGCAAGCCCCGATGTCCGGACTCAGGGCCCTCAGGACGGCCCCCACCTCCACCCCACCGCAGCTCACCAAGAAGGCAGGGCAGGCTGTCCCGGTGACTGATCTCCAGGTATCTAAGGGGAAATGCCAGCCTTACCTTATTTGGTTCTATTTCCAGCCTGTTCCCACCGAGGCGCCACAGTGCCGGCGGGCGTGGGCTGCCCGCCCCCGACGAGGGCCTGTGGGGTGGTGAACCCTGTCAGAACCTGGGCTCCCCTCCAGGCGCCCACGTGGATGTCCCCGACAGCCCCAGACGCCCTTCCTGCCCCTCCTGCAGCCTTGCGCTGCGTTCACCTCTGGCTGTCTGCGATTCCCCAATGGAAGAGGGGTGTCTGCCGCCGTCATCTTCAGACACGGAGGGGGGTGTCGTACGGAGTGGACGCTGCCCGGGTGCCCCAGAGACCCGGGAGGGGGGTGCTGCGTGGCGTGTTCCCATCCGGCCTGAAGGTGGCGCTAGACAGGTGCACAGCACCCTTGGAAGATGCCCGGTGTCACCTGGCCGTCACACGGCCAATCGAAGACCAGCGCTGGCCTCTTGGGATTCATTCACCAGCCATCAACCCATCTATAAAGTGAGTCCTGCCTTCTGGAGGAGTCTGGAAAGCCGGGGACTGGTCCTAGTTTTGTTTACCAACCTCTTGGTCTGGGAGGAGATGGGTGTGGAGGGGGGTTCGTTGGGTACAGCCGGACTCCCCCTGAGCAGGGTGCCATGCTGTGTGGCCCCGGACCCACTTCCTCCTCACAGCGGCCACACCCAATGCCCGCTGTTCTGGCTGTTTGTCACAGCCGCTCGCTTCCCGGAGCTGCTCAGATGATAGCGGCCGGCTGGTCCTGTGACTACGTCCACTTTCCTTGGGAAGCTTCCCAGCACCTTGATCTTCCTCCGACAAGGAAGGAAGGACCTGCCGTTATGTATCAGAGAGCCAAGATGGGGAGATGTGGAGGGACGGGAGCAGGTGTCTGAGACACAGGATGCGTCCCAGGGCATCTGAGCGCGGTGTGCAGAGAACCCCGAACAACGTTGCGTCCTAGGGTTGGGATGCACAACAGAACAGACTGCAGGTGTTCTCACGACAAAAACCTGTGACTGAGCAAGGTGACGGATATGCTAATTAGCTTGATGGTGACAATCACTCCACAATGTGTATATACATCAAAACATCACACTGTACATCCTCGGCGCATATATAATTTTTGTCAATCAGGATTCAGGAAAGTGGGGGGGGAGAGGGAGTTAGGTAATGCATGCAAATTGCTGACAACGTGGCCCAGCATTCGGCAACGTTTATCCTCTCCAAATCAGCATCTTCATCATCGTCAGCACCTTCATCAACCGGGTCCTGCGGCTCCTGATGCCTGATTGCGCTTGGGAAGCTCAGCCCTCACTTCTCAAAACCAGCTCCTTCCTGCCTTCCTGTAGGAGGTGCACGGGGGAGGGGGCTGCTCTTTTGTGAGAAGCCTGCCCTCCCCCGGGGGCCGGCTCCAGGTGTGGGGGGTAGATGCCCTTCGTCTGCATGTCAGGGGCCCTAGGGTACTGATCCCACCCATTCCATCTGGGTTGGGTCATCCTGAGGTGGGGGGATCTTGTATGCATTTATTTTTCCATTCCTGAGAGAGCTCACACTTACCTTTGCTGAGAGCTGCATTTATTTTTATCTGTTATTTATTCTCCTGACTCATGAGATTGCACCCTTCACGATGCCAGTACAAAATGTTAAAAAAAAATTAGCAAAAATGCATAAAGTGGATGAAAGATGTTAGGCTTCTTTTATCTCTTGAAATATGAATTTAAATACTTTCACTTTATGATCCTGAGAGAAAGAATTAAATAAAAAGTAAGCACAAAATGTATCAAACTCTCGGTCCTTCGAACTCAAATTGAAAAGGCAAGAACAGAGCCCGCACAATCTTGGTCCTAACAACAGTCCCGTGCTCTCTACAGGGGTCTCTGCGATGGACACGCTGCCCAGGTGCTGTTGATGGGAACAGGGAAGGTGTCTTCGCTGTAGTGGTTTGTCAGGACCAGCAGCCCCAGGCCTGCTTCAGAGGGAGGCCAGCGCCATCCCCACCTACGCACGGTTACTTGGCTCTGTCCAGCAAGAATTGCTGGCCGACAAGACTCACTTCCTGGAGCAGGAAGTTTGCCGGAGCAAAAGGGATCCTCATAAATAGCATATCTGCGTGGAGGAGGAGCGCTCCTCCTGGAAAGAAGGGAAGAGGCCACTGGGCGGGTGCAGCTCCAGGTCTGCTGACACAGAGGCCGCCTTAGGGCCCTCCACCCACAGTCCAAGGCCTCTGTGGCCCTGAGGCTGAGCACACTTCCTGGCTGCCCGAGGGCAGCGGGAGTGGGAGGGAGGGGCGTGGTGGCTGGAATGAGGGGCCTTCCCTGAGCTTCCTTTCTGCAGATGAAGGAGCTGAGTCTGTGGAACAAAGTGAAAGGTGTTGATGCCAAAGACCGGGGACCCCGCGATGTGCAAGGCCAGGCCGGGCAGTTCAACTCCCCTAAGCGGGCCAGGATGTGTGTCCTAACTTAGCAAGCACTGAGACAAAAGAACCTGGCCTGTGAGGCAGGAGAGCATGCCCTCTCCCACTCCACCTCCACCTTCCTGGGCTAGGCAGGCAGGCCGAGGAAGGCGGAGGGAGGCCGAGGGAGGCGGAGGGAGGCTGAGGGAGGCTGAGGAGGCCGAAGGAGGCTGAGGGAGGCTGAGGGAGGCTGAGGGAGGCTGAGGGAGGCGGAGGAAGGCTCTACCCAGGCAGATCTCCATCATCAGCTGGTTTCTGAAAGGTCCATTCCACAGCCCAGTCCACCAGCGTGGTGTCCGGCCTGCCAGAGGGGCTAGGAAAAGAGCCAGAGATCTGCCAGGCTCCTCCTCTGCAGACATGAGGATGGGCCGGATCCTCCCCTCCACCACAGCCTCCCCCGGGGAGCGAGGTCGAGGGAGGCAGCTGGGCAGCCAGCCCCCAGCTCGGGCCTCACGCAGCACGGGGAGCTCTACCTGCAGCCTCCGATGGCAGCAGCAGCGCCATCGCTCTAGGTGACATTCATCTGGATGGAAAATCACTCAGCCAGCTGTCGCCGGACTGAAAGGTCAGCCCCGCCTCCCTGCTAAGACTTCCTAAATTTCAGATGACTTGAAACTCATCTCCGCAGAGCTCAGGCTCTGGCAGGGGGTGGCGGCAGGCCCGCTACGGGAGGCAGGCGAGCAGGGGCCTCCGGCCCAGGGGTTGGAGGGCCGGGAGGGGCTGGGACAAGGACGTGCCTGTCACAGAAGCACAGAAGACCAGTGTCAGCCATGATGGCCCTCTGGGGTGAGGACCACACCTTCCTGGGCTCTGGCGGCCATCCCTGAAGCCGGCATCCACTCCTGTGATCTAGGGGCATCAGTTCCTCTCTAGGAGCTGTGGCAGGGACCGAAGGAGGCACTGGCAGGAGGTGCACCGCTGTAGGTCGTAGATTGTGCGTGCTTTCTTCCCTCTTCCCAGCCCATGCAGAATTTGTCCACCTGAACCTCTCCACACAGGACTGAAGCTCTCATGAGTGGCCCTGGCACGGCTGGAAGGTGGGGGTGTCGGGCAGGCACTGGTGGGGAACCCAGGAGAGGCACCACAAGACAAGGCCACACCTCACACCCAGCTATGGGTTGGGTTCCCTGGACCAGCATCCCCCAGAGGCCTCACTAGGGACACGAGCAGAGCACGTGGCTCCTGGAAAGCCCGCATGGCCACCAGCCACACAACAGTAAAAACCTTCACATTGGTACTGGACTCTTTTTTTTTTAATTGTGAAAATACTGTACAGAGGGGTTACAATTACATGGGCAAGGTAATGAGTACATTTCTTATCAAGGATTGTGGCCTCCTCCTTTGTTTCCCCTTCCCATCCCTTCCCATTCCCCCCCTTCCCCACCTCGGCCAAAGTTGTAAGTTCGTTTTTTGATATAACGACTTGAATGGCTTACTCTGTAGATCTTTTTGTTGTTGTTGTTGGTCATGGGGCTTGAACTCTGCTCCTGGGCACTGTCCCTCAGCTCTTCAGCATAAGAAGAGCACTCTGCCACTTGAGCCATGGTACCACTGCCGGTTTTCTGGTGGCTTATTGGAGATAAGAGTCTCACAGCCTGCCGGGGCTGGTTTTGAACTGTGAACCTCAGATCTCAGCCTCCTGAGTAGAGTAGCTAAGATGACAGGAGTGAGCCACCGGTGCCTGGCTCACTGTGCAGTTCTTATTAGAGTAGGAAAGTAGAGTTGGAGATCAGAGAGGCTTCAGGGCTCAGGAAATGGAGTATTCTTTGGAAGAAGACAGGACACTGGGCAGGTGTGCTGGGCAGGTGTGCTGGACAGATATGCTGCTGTACGGACCTGTGACGGGTCTGGGAGCGCAGGGAGGCCTGGTGTCCATCTCTGAGCTGCCCGTGGGGCTGGGGCTGTCTATGTGCTGTCCACGTGCATGGGCCCATGCCCAAGGCCCGTGGGAGGGTCCGGAGCGGGTCAGTGGGGGTGGAGCCCGTGCAGGGACGTGGTGCTCTGTGAGTGAGATGCCCCCTGTAGTCCAGGACAGGGGACCTCCACAAGGCTGGGCTCTGCTGGCACCCGGTCTTGGACTCCTGGACCCTGGAACTGAGAGGAATAAATAAATGTCTATGTCGAAGGCTTCTGTCTGGCTTGTTGTTATGGCAACCTGAGCTGACTCACTAATGAGGTACCCCGAGCATTCTAGAAGAGGCCTGTGAATTGGTCTTCAGAGGTGGAGAGGGTTCCAGAAGCAGAGCCCATGGGAAAATGTGGTCACAGACAGCTGTGGGGAAGCAGAGGTTACCTTCCCCCATGACCAGGAGGCTGGGGGCTGGGGGCTGGGTCCACTAGAAGTTTCCAGATAAAAGATGGGGTCTTCTGAGAAAGGAGTGCCTGAGATTCTCCCACCACGGAAGCTATAAGAGGGACATGTGTGCTAGGCAGGGGTAAACTGAGGCCCTCAGAGCTGCCAAGGCAAACAGGAAGCCGGGGAAGCAGGTCTTGAGTCCCGAGGGGGCTGTGTGGAACAGAAGACTAGAGAGTCGTGGAAGGAGGCAGAGAGATTCGGAGCCAAGCTTTCTGCCCAGCCTCAGTGCCCAGATGTGTCGCAGTGAGGGCGTCTGCCCCTGCATCCCAGCCTCCATCGCTCAGGAGAGCCCACGGCAGCGAACAGCGCTGGACAGCGCCACCTCCACGCAGGGAGCTCTCTGGGGGTTTTGACTCTGCAAGACGGGCCCCAGGCTGGATGGCGATTCTGGTCCCAAGGCCTTGTTCTCGGCTGATGCTCCAAGACCCAGGAAGTTGGAGACAAGGTTATCTGGGCCCGATCTTTCTTCCATTCTAGATCAGGACACAGCTGGAAAGAGACACGCGGTGCCGGGTGGAGTGCACTTGTGTTCGGGTGGACTGGTGGGGTCTGCGATGATGCTGAGCCCTGGGGGACGGGGGCTCAGGGGGTCCCTGCACCCTCCACCGCATGGGCACAGTGGCTGGATGGTCAAGGTCTGAACCCTCACTGCCCACAAGCGGGAGGGGCTGGCAGATGATGCGTCAGTGAGGACGTGGGTGCTGCGTGTGCACCGGGGCTGGGCGCAGTCTCACCTCGAACCTGAGAATCATTACAGAAGTTGGGCTTTAAAGATCCCCCAGAGACGCGGGCTTTTCTTTGCCATTCTCCTAATAAGGAACATTCTTCCGAAGAAGCTTTTATATATTTTTTAATTTTTTTAAAAAAATCTTGTATGGACATTCCTCTACTCCTCTCCAAAGTGAAACGTCTGTGGTTAATTGTGTGCATGCCGAGGAAATGCAGCAAGTCTTCAAAAGGAGACCTGGGGTGGGTCAGGTCCCCAGCCAGGAAGGATTCCAAATGAAGAAACCACTTGGAAAACCCAAACAAAGGATCATAGCTAGGGATGCGGAGCACAGGCAAAGAAGAATGGGAAACGGTGGGTTTTGTTTTGTTTTTGCAGAATGGGGGTGGGTGGGAAGGGAGTATAATGGGCAATGGGATTGGAGTCCAGGCCGCATCCTTGGCAGGCAAGAGCTCTACCGTGTGAACCGGACCCGCCGCTCTTTTTGCTTTAGTTTTTCTTCAAATAGGATCTCATTATTTCTTTTTGCCTGTGTCAGGCTGGGCCTCACCCTTCCTTCTTAGGAAGCCAGAACCGCGGGCACCATCACCATGTACGCAGCTGGTTAGTGGAGATGGGGGTCTTGCTGATGTTTGTCCCACCCAGCCCCTGGTGTCTGAGCGGCTGGGGTTACAGGCATGACCGCCACACCTGTCCTGCAGCAGCCTTCGGACAGGAGCATATCAGTAGGAATTTTCTAGGTGGGTCTATCCTACGGACGAGGCCAGCCTCCAAGCCCTGCCAGGCTCCCCATGTCGCTCGGCGCCTGGTGATGCGAGTTCAGTTGTCTAGAAGTGCCTCCTTCTTCCCCGTCTTGAGCCGGAGTGGAGTTGACAAATGGTTTTGAAAGTGCACAGAATTTCCTGCCTGAGTCGGAAGGCTTATGCTTGAAATATTGGTTTTTATCTTATTTGAAAATAATTATCTGAATAAATATTAATCTTGGACGACAAAGCAACCAAGGAGCATGAAGGAAACCGGTGAGGAGGGGGGAGGGGTGCAGGACGGTCATCGATGTGAGCGGCATGCATGCAGGGGGACCCCTCCTCCGTCCAGTCTGTGTCCCAGGGGCCCGGCCCACCTCGTGTTCAGCTGGACCAGATGACTGTCCCACCGTGCACCGCGTCCTCAGGCCCTGTGCACCTCGTTAGACACGAGGGGACAGAGGGACTCGGAGGAGGACGCAGGGGCGGTGGGTGTGCTGGCATCCCGGGGCCCTGCGGGTGCAGAGTGCTGCACAGAGTTCACCGCTGTCTGTCTGCACAGAGGCCGGGCCCAAGCTCCTTCCGCAGGTCTAGGATGGATGTGCCACCCAGGAGCATGCGGGGCCGACATCTGAAGAAGGTGCTGCAGACTCTGCCTGGCTGAGGAGTGCATGTGGCCTGGCCTGGCCTCTGACCTCCACAAGGCTGGGAGGTCTCCGTATCCAATGACTTTTCGTATAAGGCCGCAGCCTGCATTAGTCAGTTTGTCCTTTCCATAATGAAGTACCCAATGTAGCCAGTTCAAGGAGAAAGAAAGCTCTGCTTCGTTCACAGTTTGCTAGCTCCAGGCTTCGGTTTGGAGCACTTGGTAGCTGGTGATGGTGGATATGCGTTGGGGCAAGGGTCACATCATGAGCCGGAAAGCAGAGGAAGGAGGAGCACTGAGCAGAGGGAGGAGGGAGAGCTAAGCAGAGGGAGGAGGGAGAGCTGAGCAGAGGGAGGAGGGAGAGCTGAGCAGAGGGAGGACGGAGCTGAGCAGAGGGAGGACAGAGCTGAGAGAAGGGAAGAGGGAGAGCCAAGCCTGCTTTTCTCTGGGGAGAATTCAGAGGCCGACCAGAACTACCCCAGAGCTCACCTTGTGACCCAAGTTCCTGTGACAGGGTCTGCTCACTGAGGTCTGCCCGCTGAGGGCTCCAGCATGAAACCAGGCCCTCAGTTACGGTGGATGTCGGGGCACCGAGCCACCCCAAACCTGGTCAACGCTACACAGCTCTCTCCAGAGCCCCTAAGGCCACCCTGTGGCTCCATCTAACTTTGTCTGTGTCCTCACGGCTTCACCTCCAAACACAGGCACACTAGAAATCGCAGCCTCCCTGTCTGAGTAGGGGCTGCGTGTACTCAGTGCTACGTCAGCCCCTGCAGACAGCGGGGAGAGGGGGAGGTGTGAGGTTGTCTGCGGGACCACCGTTCGGTGTGGCACAGGTCCACACAGGGCTGGGCGGGGGAGGGGGGGTCAGGGCTGAGGGGGAGGGTCAGGGCTGGGCGGGGGGGAGGGTAGGGGTGGAGAGTGAAAGAGCACAGCTGTATGTGTGAACATGCAGGTCTGTGCTCACACACACGGAGCTACATGGGCAAGGAGGTGCTCATGTGCATTGTATGCGTGTGTTTGCACCTGTGTGTAATGTGGAGATGCATGGGTGTATTGTATGCACGGCTATGTGCATGTGTGTAACATAAAGATGCACGTGTGCATTGTATAAGTATATATGTGTGCACGCGTATAACATGAAGTTTTGCCATAGGAAGAGCTCCGAGCTGGGGCCGGGGATCTGAAGTGGAAACGGAGGGTGGGCTGAGCGGAGGCCAGCGCTGAGCAGACCCACCGAGAGTGGATGAGAGACCTGGGAGCTGGGCTGGAGGCAGAGGTCCTCCACAGTGACCGGCCGGCCGCTGGGTCTGCAGAGCGCCGGGCCTGTGCGCTGGGCAAGGCTGAGTGGCAGGACCAGCGGGTGAACCTGCCCAGGTGCATCTCCCAGGAGAGCAAGCAGGGGCGGGCTCACCGAACTCCAGGCAGCCTGCCAATCAACCCTGGTGTGACGTGGGGAGGGGGCTTTGCTGCTCTACTGCTTGGTCCCCATCCAGGGAAAGGCCGGTATTTTCCATCAGCGTTCTCCGTGCAAGGCCAGCCCTAAGCCCTGCAGCTTTCAACTACACCTGTACCTTTACTCTTTAAAAAGCACCTCCCTAAAGTCTGTTTGATGATTAATTAACAGCACTGTAGATCGTTCGGCTCCAGAAATTAGACATTCATTATTATTTTATGTAATCAATGTTTTATTTAAACCTAATTACATGGTTGCCATTTTCTTTTGCTGAAGAGTCCTTGCAGTTTGTAGTTTTATTTTCCTCCTCCCCCTCCTTCATGCGTATCATGTGTGTATTTCATATAGGCGTGCATATTTTCACATATTCACAAGCATATTCATATATATATATATGTGTGTGTGTGTGTGTGTGTGTGTGTGTGTGTGCATATAAATGTCTAGAAGAGCTTCATTTAGCGGCGCAGACCCGTTGGGTTTAGTTATCTAGAAGTGTCTGCTGTCCGCAGTGCCAAGGTGAGGTGTGGTTGAAATGCTCTCTCAATGTGTGCTGATGTCATAAGTCATTTTCCTATAGGCGACCCAAATGCTTTTACAGTCTTCATTTCCTTTGAATTTTATGGCTCTTCATTAATGTATCTTGATACTTATTTATTATGATTTATTAGGCTCTCCATATGTGCAGCTCTTGGCTTCAGTTAATTCTGAGTTCTTTGCCAATAGGTCTGATGTTTTTTTTTTGTTTTGTGTCTCTCTCTCTGTGTCTCTCTTCCCCCTCTCTTGTTTTCTTCGTTATCTCCTGGAATGCATGTGTAGACATAGATAACATTTTCCATTTTAATTTTCATCATGGCGAATCTTTCACATTTCCTACTTCAGCCTCCATGAGCCAAGGCATGGGACACAAGTTGATGATCTCCATGTCCTATGTTCTGGTATCTCAAACCTTTACTTAGTAGCACATAATGCTGCATACCTGTAATCCCAGCCACTCAGGGGCCGGAGGTCTGAGTCTGGTCCCAGACAAAAGGTGGAGATTTTACGTGAAAAATAAAAACAAAAAGGGTTGGACGCATGGATCAAGAGGTAGCGTGCTTTCAAGGTTATATAGTCCAAAGGCTATAGTGCCAACAGCAAGAACAATAAATCTTTAACCCCGCCACTTAAAATTAAATTTGATGTATAAGATGTCTAATTTTGAAAATCTTGTATCAAATATGCCAGATCTTTCTGATGGTCCTATTCCTTTACTCTTTTATCAAAATACTCATTTCCTCAAACTTATGGTATCTGCTTATTTCATATTCACTCAAAAGGGGAGTGGGAAAGGAGAGCGGGTAGCTAGAGAATCCTGTACATTTATTGTTTTCCTCCCCATAGCTCTCACTCTTGGTCTCACTATCTCTATCTATTATTATCTCTATTATTATAACGGGAGTGCAGATTCTTTGGAACTCTGCGGTGGTCACGGCGGTGGTGGGCAGCAGGAGCCCCTGGGGGGGAGCACGCTGGCCTCCCTCGGGTTCCCGAGGCGGGCACCGGCTGCGGTCAGCACCGAGACTGCTGTTCACCCGGAGCACACCTTCCCAGGGCGTGGGCCCTGTCTGCTTCCCATGTCCAGCGGAAATGCCGCCCGGCTTCCTTCAGCAGGGAATATTTCCTCTGCTCCTCACCCTTTCCTCAAAAGAGTGGCCTTTATCCAAGCCCCTGCCGCGCTGCCAGGCCAGCCTCCCAGTCGAGTCTCCAGGCGTCAGGATTCCCTGCACTTTTATTAAAGTTTGCTCATGCACATCAAAGATTAATTTAGAATGCAGCTCGGTCTGTGTATCCAGCACATATTCCGGGGTAGGTAACTGACCCGAGCATCTGGCCATATGAGCAAACCAGAAGCACGCTGGCTGGTGGTTGCAACTCACACCCCTTTGCCTTGACGCCCCCATGAAAGTTTTCCCCTTCCTCTGCCCAGGTGCAGAGGCCATGACTTTTCCAGGTCCCTCTCCTGCCCCCAGCCCAGGGCCCTCCCTCGAGACTGGCCTCTGACCTCTGTGAGCTTCTCAATGGTCCTGTCTCCGCTCTTACAGCTTCCTTACGCACCGGGCAGCACAGCAGTTCTTCCTCGTTCATTGTACTGAGAACCAGCGTTGGGGAGATTCGGTGCTGACTTTTGGGTGTGCACACCGCGTGTAGCCCACGTGCTGACGCCCTGTTCCGTCGTGAGACCCCGGTGTGCTCCTGCGTGCTCTGCTTGGTTGTGTGTGACCTGTTCACTGCACTCTCTGAGGGGGGCGCACGGTGAACCACAGGCGGTCGGTTTACAGCCGGAGGAGCTCACTGTTCACTCCCCCGGCACACGGGAAGCAGAAGCTGCCTCATTTTCTTTCAGAGGGAAAGTTCTCAGAAACTTCTTGAAAAGTTGTTGCAGGCTTTGACTGAGGAATAAAATTTGATGGCTGGCACCGGGGATGTAAAATGGACCATCACACTCAATGACTCCGACCCGAGGCCCGGCAAGTGCAGACTCCTCATCTCCTCGGGGCCTCGGCTCAATTTCACCTCGTCGCTTAGAGCTGCCCGGACGGTCCTGTTTAGAATAGCAATCCGCCTTGACCTTGGCGTCCACATCCCTCTTTGTGCTTTATTTTATCTGCAGCTTGTACGATCCCCTGACATGCTGTGTATTTTGTCTGCCGTCCCCACTGGAATGCCAATGCCGTGCAATGTCGGAGGAGGGGCGGGAGAGGTGGCTGTTGTATTTGGGACTCTCGGGGGAATGCCAGGAACGTTGGGCTCGCTAGAGATTTTGGTGGATAGATGGCAGTGATATAATTTGCGAGTCGTGAGTGGCCCGTTCCTTGCAACTGAGATTTGTCACAATTGTGAGCAAGCGAGGGAGGGAAGCGTGATGAGTGTCCATACTCTGCCCCGGCATGCTGTAATTCATGCCTCTCTGACCTCCAGGGACGGAGAGACACCACACCCGTGCTGTCCTCATATTCTGGAATCTGGGCCTCTGCATGGTCAGACTTCCCGAGCAAGGTGGCATCTCCGCTGGGAATCAGCCACCAATGTCCCAGAGTGGATCTGGGGGGTATGTGCGGGGAGTCCAGGGTGCAGCTGAGATTTGAGGATTTTTGTACCCTTAGTTTTGTTGTTGTTGGTGGTGGTGGTGGTAATGATAGTGGTTGTAGGGGTTGAATGCTGGGCCTGGGCTCTGCCCCTGTACTCTTCAGCTCAAGGCGAATGCTCTACTGCTTGAGCCACAGCGCCACTTCCTTGAGGATTTTGGTAGCGATCTCCAGGGCAGCTCTGCCCAGCCACGCTGTGGCTTTGGTCAACACACTGAATAGTTTCTTTCCCAAATGATCCCTCCTATGAGCTGCTAGTCTGCAGTGATTTGAGGACCTTCTGGTCTCATTGGAGATTTTTATCACCTCCCAGACAGTTTTCTCCACATTTCCCCTTGTGCATTCCCACCATTATTCTCTCACTCCCCATGATCCTCTCTAGCCACAGTTTACCCCCTGTGAAGCTAGCCTTATCTCTACCTGATGATCTCTCTCTCTCTCCCTCTCTCTCTCACACACACACACACACACACACACACACACATCATTAATGCCACCTTGCAAAACACCCACGTCCACTCATGGCCACGTGTGAAGGTGAAGGAAGCACAATGCAGGCTGAAGGCTCCCCGATGCCCAAGCACACACTACACACTTCACATTGATTATCTAGTTTGAGCTCTCAGAAAAACATGGAGTTCAATAGCATTTTACCTATTCAAAGGAAGAGCAAAGGCCAATCAATTCCAAACACTATGGAAGAATGACCGTGCTTTGATGCCCGGCAGTTCAGCGCTCCGCTCCCTGGGTGAAGTTCCATGACTTCTGCCAGCCAGGCGCAGGCTAGTCTCCTTCAAGATTCAAGACAGCTCTGTCGCTCCAGGACCCAACAAAGCACATCGAACGCACCGCACAATGCAAAAGAGTTTCTGGGTTTGTTTTTCATCCCGGCCAACAGAACACAATAAACACTTTTGCAAGCTTTGGCTCTGGCAGTAAGAATAGGCTGGGAATTCAAAACTGTCAAGATGATAAACCCAAATGTATCAGCATTCATTATTTGTTCTCACCCTCCAAAATCCACATGTTCAGCCTTACAGGTTTTCTCACAACTCGAGTCACTGAAAATCCCCAGCCAGAGACGAAGCTGAGAAGTGACAGATCTGAAGACAAATAGCAATCACATGTGCACATAGACTCGGGTACATGCATATCCCTTTGGGTTGAAGCCGACTGTTTTGCAACAGGCCAGCAAGAATTACGACTCGTGATCCACTGTGGCACAGAACACAGCTTTATGAATTTCCACATTTACAACCGAGGATGCTGTTAGGGACAGTTCACAGCACGCCCAGCTGGGGCAAGTGTCCTTAGTATGTAAATACCACTGGTAAGTTCATCAAAATGTGCAGAAATGATCATCTTCCTGTTGTTTCTAAAGATTTATTCTTCCTGGAACTTTTACTTGTATAGCTAAGTACTGGAACGGAGTCTGGGGGTGTGCTTTCACTCTGTGTCTGGCTAAGAACCTGGGAAGGTGAGTGGGTGGAGTCTGCAGAGCTCTCCGAGGTGCCCATGCAGCTGCCAGCCCTGGGAGACATCCAAACCAGCGGGTTCCCAGTATTTCACAGCATGCATGGCTTTTATCAGTTGCTTCCTATTAATCCTGTGTTTCAAAGGAAAATGGTCCTGACAGAATCTGAATTTACCCAGTGGTATTTCACAGGTTCTCTGTATTTCTTGGCCAGCGTTCTAAACCTCCAGCCTGAGCCTCCTGACTTCAGCACGCAACTCTCTCGCGTGCTCTCTTTGGACCCTGGGGGAAACGCTGGCTCCACGAATCCCCTGTGGGCCACAGCTCATCCTGGCCACCTTGGGGCCTTGGAAGACAGAGCCTGGCAAGGGTGCGTACTTGAGACTATTTGCCAGGCCAAAGTCAAGCACCAATTAAAATGTTCAAAGAAGAGATGTGTGTGGCTAGAGGACACCACCGATTCGTGCGGAGACATTGGTGCTGGGGCTGAGGTACTGTAAGATCTTGAAGAGCGTGTTCTCCCCCCCCCAGGATGCCAGTGAGAATCCGGGAAGGAGGCCCAGCCCTGGGCCATCCTTACGTGGGCACTGAGGCTACGGAGAGCCATTGTCTCCCAGACCGCCTCTTCATTCTTTGCCCCAGCCTTTCAGCCGATAGAACACAAATGCATCCGATTTAGACGGACTGATATAGTCTTCTGCGTAGGAGGCAATTTGTATAAAGAAAGAGAAAGCCACATGTACATGTTTTCCAGTGGACTTCAGGGGGAGCAGGCCCAGCTCAAGAGTGGCAAGCCCAAGCCAGAGAAGTCCGGAACCATCCGTGAGCATCAGTGCTCCGCCCCACATGACCGCAGGGGTGCGACTCAGAATGCTATCATTTATTATCTTGTCCTAGGAAAACCGATTTATCTTCTCCCTAAAACCACCATCTCTTTCTCCTGGTTACTCAGCCTCAAGGATGAAAGGAATACGTATTATTCACTCACATAACATTCCTCAGAAACAGTTTCACAGGAACTCCTAACCAATATGTATCTGGGGGTGCAGGGGCGGCTCCCCTCGAGATCTTGGAAGTCCAGTTCCACTGGGCAGCAGAGACCTTTCTTCTGAGGGTGGCAGTGGCAGAGTGACCCTCAGCCAGAGGACCATGTGCCCTAGAGAGGACAGCAGGCTGAAGGGGCAGGAGGAAGGATCACGGAAGTCAGGACCCCACCTGCCAGGTGTGGACACACTTGACTTTATTCCCTGCGGGGCCTTATTGCATCTCACTGGCCAGCGTGTAGGAACTGAATAGATGTGTGTGTGTGTGTGTGTATGTGTGTGCATGTGTGCGTGTGCATGCGCGTGTGTGCACTCACGTGGCTGCATACTTGGGATTTCACATTGCTATTCACAGGCGCAGACAACATACATCCAAAGCAAAGACTCAGATGGGTCAAATGATTTGTGTTGTTTACAGTTGTGTTTACAATGCAGAGGATTTATGCCTGCGGTCTGTTTGCTGTGCTGTGGAGTTGGTCCCTGGGGTTGGGAGAGAAGCAAGCTTATTCGAGGAAGTAGAGACAGAGAGAGGGAGGAGGAGGGAGGGAGGGAGGAGGGAGAGAGTGGATGGAGGGAGAGGAGGTGCACACTAGGATGCTGAGCTGAGCAGCTAAGCCGGAGGCCAGGCGCTGCTTCACGCGACGGTGCTTCCGGAGCCAAGTTCCCACAGCAACCCCGAAGCCCTGTCCCCAGGATGTCCATCTTCAAATGACAGGGGAACCAGAACTGCCAGGTGGGCTTTTGTTGAGCCAGGATGGGTTTGAAGGTAAATCCCTGGGGGTCAGCTCCGGCCAAGCTCCCCTGTTAACCTGCTCTTGGCCACTTCAGCCTTGCTCTCACTCAGAGGGCCGCTCATCTACTCCCGCCATTTAGCCAGAGGACACAGCTGCTAGTTACGGCTTTGCCAATGGGCACAGAGTCCCTCACGTGGCGGGCCTCCGGGGACAGAGGTCGCCTGTCAATGCGTCAAGCATTTCCTGCTGTCAGGGGAGTTGTCATTCTGCCCTGTTGGTCTGAAACTTGCTCTGGTGTAAAATTCACAGAGGCTGATCTGCATGCGCAGGAGCACTGACCGCCACCCAGGGATGATGGCCTAGAAGCTTCTTCCACATCTAGACATGTCATCTGACCTCAGTGTGAGTCCCTGTCCCTGACACCTCTGGAGGGTCAGGGGTAGGGCGGATGGTTCCTCCAGTTTATGAGTCCTTCCATCTGTCTATCCGTCTGTCCATCCATTCATTAGTCCATCTATGAACTCACCCACTCCCTCCTCCCTGCTTCCACCCACCATGCTATTATTCAATTCTCTTATTCCACCACCCACTGATGCTCCATCCACTTACCCACTCACCCTCCAAGCCACCAGCTCATCCATCTACCCATCCACCCACCATCTCTACATTGTCCACCAATGTACTCACCCATCCATCCACCCATCTGTGTATCACCCGTCCACCTACCCATCCAGTCAGCCATCTGTCTACCCACCCACTAACTCACCATCCACCAACCCACCCACCCACCAAACCACACATTCAGCCATTCTCCATCCATCTACTCATCCAACTTCTGATCATTTATCTCTCTAATCTCCTGCTCACCCACCAACCTTCTTCCTGCCCCTCTGTTGACCCACTAACCCTTCTCTTATTCTCTAGTCTCTTCTTTCTCTTGTGCAGCATTAAGCCAAGCCCATGGAGCCCATTGAAGCCTCTGGGTCGTTTCTGGGATGGGCGTAGAGCATCATACATGCCTGGATGACAAAAAGCAGTTTATGTTGAAGAGAAGCGTGATTTCATGCCAGTGCGTCTTGGGAACTTGAGCTGCACCAGGTCAAGGGTGCAGAACACAGCCATGTTGCTTTTCTGGAAGGTTCTGGTGCCGCGTTTGTATGGCTAGTCAGGGAATCTGCTGCCGCCCTCTGACGTTGTCTCCTGTTCTGTGTGAGGTCCCATTGTGCACACAGGGCGCACAGCCGGCCCTGCAGCTCTGGCTTCTGGGGGCACCGAGCAGGCCAGTGCGGGACCTGCATCTCAACAGAGCTCCTGCCTCCCAGGGGCCTGTCAGGAGACAGGGTTTCATGGGCTCCCGGTCTCACAGCAAACTGGACCTCCTGGACTGCTCTGCACTACCCCTGCTCAGCTACAGCCTGGCCGTGGCCCCCAGCAGCCTCTGCCCTGGCCATGCTGCAGCCCTGGCCCACAGCCTGGCCGCTGGCCCCCTTCCTATCTGCATCATGATAGACTCTGCGTAGAGGGAGGCCACGGGGCCTTTGCTGGCCGAGTCCTTGAGGCTCTGGCCTGGCCTGACCTCCAGTGTGCTTGTCAGAAAGTCTAGAATTCTCTACACTGCTTCCTCTTCTTTGAATCCTTTTCCAAATTCTTCCAGACCACAGCCTCCAGTTAATCTCGTTCACCCTCATTACTGTAGCACCAAATCAATTCTTGACGATTGAGTCAATCTTTTAATCTTCCTGGGCCTGGGGCTTCTTCAGAGCTGACCCTGCTTCTGCAGGAAGGCAGCTCTCTCTCCCTCCTGAAACCCACGCAGGATCTCTGCTGACTGCTCCAGGGGTGCATGGCATGTCTAAACACTAGTCCCCATGAGACTATGATGATAGCTAGGGGTGGTTTTCCTGTAGCCCCCATCTCCCACAAAACCCTGGCACCATTGAAGGCAAGCAGTGGGGCTTACTTAGATGGTTAGTTTAGTGGGTTCAAGGTCTCCATTCTTGATTCCAGTTTTCCGCTCTAGCTATACTGCCGTCTGAAGGCTGCTGCTCCAAGTGCTGTGTGGTCTTGCGCCTTGCCCAACCCTTATCTGATCCCCAGCCTCAGATGCTACTAAAGCACAGACAGGTTCTTAGTGGTCTTTAGCTCCCTGAGCCTGGGGCACCAGCGGTGTCTTTGGGCTTCCTTTCTCCTGGTCTCCAGAAGTGTTTGACACCTAGTTCTTGCTTCTATGCGTTTTCTCCTCTACATCCTCCCACAGATACTCTCTGACCACAGGAACAACTCCTGCATTAAATGACAAAATAAAATATGTAACCTTTCAGGAAGTGGCAGCAGGCTGCAAATCTCTGACCCTCAGATGCTGCGATGAGGAGCTTTGGGGACACTGTCGATAGAAGAGGACAGGGCTGTGGAGAGGTGGGCCTGGGGAGAGGAAGGGATCTCCGTGTCTGTGTGACCCTGGGATACGTCTGTGAGGACACAGAGGCTCAGCCCCCAACTCCAGCCCTCTCTTCACAGAGAGGAAATGTCCACAGTGGTCCCTGCTGCCCCCCGTTCTCTGCATGTGTGGATCTTAATGTCTTGGTGACAAAGCAGACAAATGGAGCCACGGGCGGGTCTGGCAATGCCTGGCCCCCAGGCTGTGCTGAGTGCCCGCTGAACACAGGCATTGGTCCCACAAGCACCTGTTCTGAAAGACCCAGGAAGGACAGGAATGGGAGGGGGTCTCATGGGCAGAGGCAGGCAGAAAGGCATGCTGGGAGTGAAAACCACTCTGCAGTTGACATTGGACCCTGGCACTGAAGGAAGAGACCGGGGAGGTCACACAGCCCATCATCCTGCGGCTACTGCCCAGCCGAGGGGCTGGCCGTTATAGACAAGCCAATCCCAATCTGACAAGTTGCCTAAAGGAAAGAAAATAAAAAACAGAGAGATGTGGTGGGGGGGGACATGTTCCAGTAACATACAACAACAGTCCAGAGACCCTGTGGTGGACAAGTGGTTAAGTAGACTCTTTTTCTTTTAATTGTGAAAATACTGTACAAAGGGGTTACAATTACATGGACAAGATAATGAGTACATTTCTTATCAAGCATTGTAGTCTCCTCCTTTGTTTCCCCTTCCCATCCCTTCCCATCCTCCCCCTGCCCCCCATCTTCCCCCCCACCACTAAAGTTGTAAAGTTCGCTTTTCCACATAACAACTTGTACATTTCATTGTTGCAATGGATCCACCTGTATCCCTATTAGACTCTTGACTACCTTACTACAACTGTGCCTGTTGACCTTGCTGGAGAACAAGATATCACTGGGAACTCGCGGCAGAGCCGGGGCATGGTTCGAGTCTTGCTCCCTCCTCCCCTTGCCCATGATAACACACAAGTATCTGCTGCCTGTGGAGGATGCCACGTCCTGGAAGTTCTTTTCCAGCCGAAGATCTATTTCTTGTTTCCTTTGGAAGCTGGCAACGCCGCTCTATCATTTTAAATTAAATTGTTCTTGTTGTGGCTTCATCCCTGTGTGTGCTTTAATTCATGTGAATCCAATTGCACTTCCCTCCGGAGGTTGCTTAATGTAGTGTCAAAGTTGAATAAATAATAAATAGGGCACATAGGGGCTCCCGTGTCTGCAGCCTGAGAGATAGATGTGCTCCTTCCCTCCTCCCGGCCTGAGAGATAGATGTGCTCCTTCCCTCCTCCCAGCCTGAGAGATAGATGTGCTCCTTCCCTCCTCCCGGCCTGAGAGATAGAGGTGCTCCCTCCCTCCTCCCGGCCTGAGAGATAGAGGTGCTCCCTCCCTCTTCCCGGCCTGAGAGATAGAGGTGTTCCCTCCCTCCTCCCGGCCTGAGAGATAGAGGTGCTCCCTCCCTCCTCCCGGCCTGAGAGATAGAGGTGCTCCCTCCTTGCTCCCGGCCTGCAAAACAGATGTGGTCCTGGCCTGCTCCCAGCTGGTGAGTGAGGAGTGCTCCCGGCCTCCTCCCCAGGAGCCCTGTGGCATGAGGCTGGGTGGCTTGTGCAGAGCCTGCCTCTGGCTCTGGAGTCCAGGCCTGTGGGGCAGGGCAGGAGGCCCTGACCTGCAGCCCATCTGCGCACTGGCTTGGGGCACAGGCCGGCTTTCCCGCTGTCTGTGCAGTTCTCCACAGAGGTGCAAAGATGCCGGGCCAGCAGGAGCTGTTGCACCTCTCGGACGTATGAGGCCCCAGGCTGTCCTGGAGTGTGCCCGGGCGATGGCCATCTTCGGCTGCCTCATCTGGCAACCTTGGGACTGCTCCTCCTTTGTCTGAGCAAGTGCGGCACATGCAGGGGAGGGGAGAGGAGGGAAAGATGGAGCCAGGGACAGGGAGGGGAGGGCAGGCTGCACTGCGGAGGGGAGGGGACCTCCTGGTGAGTCCCGTGGGAGGCACCAGGCTGGAAATGGTTGTGGCTCCACCATTTCCAAGCTCTTCCCCAATATTGTTCTTATGACCATTGCAGTCTCCACTTCTTCCCAAACTGCAGCCTTCAGTCACGCCTGTCCCCTCTTTCCTGTCCCTCCCCCCCCCCGTCTGTTTCTCTCTGAACGAGTCTTGAACGCGTCTCCTTGTCTCCTGCCCAGAGTACCGCAGCAGCCTTCTCCAACTAACTGGCTTCCCAGCTCCTCCCCCCCCCGGGTTAGGAGCGGCCACGTGGCCAGCCCCCGTCCACGCTGCATCTCCTCCCCTGCAGGGCCTGGCACCCCAGGCCTGACCACACGGAACTGGCTGAGAAGTGTGCATGGCCTGTGGCGTCTGCCACGACCTGCAGCAGCACCCCTGTGTGGAACTGGAGCTGTTTACCCATCTCCGTTCTAATCATGTGTCCAGAGAAAACTTTCCTAGACACACTCTGCTCCGTATTCATGCTCTCTCCCCCCCACCCCCGTCCCCCTCCTCTCCTTCTCCCCTTCAAGTGGCTTCCCTGATTTTCTCCTCAGAAAGCTGGTAGTTCAGTCCACATCCTGTCAGTACTTGTTCCACGCATCCCTCCTCATGCCCATGCCAGGCCCCGGTCCACTCTCTGCTCCTCCAGAGCCCTCCCACGCCTGTCCCCAGCCTGTAGCCGTGGCCAGCCTCTACTGGTGACCATTGTCCACTCCATTTCCACAAATCCTCCTGATATCAGCTCAAATGTTTTCTCCACAGAAAATCCTGCCCCAGCTCCACATGTTGCGTTTTAATGTGCGCCTTCCCCGAACAATGCTTTTGCTCTGAAAATTCTTACCTGTGTGAGCAATGTGTAATGTGATATCAGCCACGTTTGGCTCTAAGCTTTCTAGAACAGGAGCATGCCTACTTTTGCCTACCATTATATACCTAGCTTGGTACTCTGTACATGTAGAAACTCAAAAACTACTGTAAGGAAGGCTACTGGGATTGTCACTATGCCAAGAGAGCCCAAGAACAGCTATTGAGATCTTATCTCAAGGAACAAGGTGGCTTGATAATGCATAAGTATCATCACAGTCACTTGGGAAGCAGAGATAGGAGGATTACAATCCCAAGCTGGTCCCTGGAAAAAGTGAGAGACCCTCTCTGACAAATAACTAAAGCAAAAAGAGGTCAGAGTATGGTTCAAACCCCAAGAATGATGCACACACACACACACACACACACACACACACACACACACACACACACACACACACAGAGCAAACCTTTCCAGCTAGCAACTGGTCAGCTTTCTTCCTTAACGCAATTCCTTCTTTCCAAGAATGATCTACCCAGCACTCATGTTGAGCCCTAGCAGGTGTGATTTTATGATACAGGATGAAATCAGGCCATGCAGGGTAGGAACATGATGACCGATGCTGCCCAGGCAGGGCAGGCCTCCGGCTCTGCTTGCCAGGAGCACTCCCCAGAGAAGGAGCCCAGGTTTGCATCCTGGATTCCCCCACACCCCGAGGACTGGAGACGGGTCGCACAATCTCTCTGCCTTCGAGCGCGCCACGTGGTAATGGTCCTGGAGGGTGTTCTAGGGACCCGGTGGACTCAGACATGTACAGGGCCTGGCTCAATGCCTAGCCCGGCATCAACAAATGTGGGATGCACTTCCTTCCCACGCTTGGGCAGCTCTGAACCATTCCTATTTCTGACTCTACATCTGTCCCCTGTGCTCTCCTTCCCTCTGTCTTGTAATCCCTGCGGCCATGCAGGCTGGCCTGCTCTCCTTCCCACGTGTCAGAGGCTCATTAAGCCAGCCTCTGGATCTTACCTTTCCCATCTGTACAGACCCAGTTCCCCACTACTAGCCTTGCCCTGTTGGGTGGGGTACTAGATGCTCAGTGTTACAAGATGGCAGATAAGCAGAACCTGCATGCTGACTGATTTCACTCAGCTTTGTTTCCAACATCCCGGAGAGTCTGCTCTCCTGCACAGGGTCTGAGCACGCGGAAGTCAATTATTTCACTCATTTGTTTAAGAAAAATGTCTACTGAGATGCAAAGTGTCTGAAAATTCTGACTAGGCATAACTTTCCTACCCAAGAATTCAGAAATGGACCCATTCTGTAGGTGTGGGTGTTGGCTTGTGGGAGTGTCAAGGTTGTGTGGGAGGCCTCCATGTGATTCTGTCCAGCAAGACAGGGACTTTCTCAGACACAATACCCAAGGCCTTTAGTAAAGGTGGGATCTGGCCACAGTTCTCTTACATGGCCTAAACTTCTTCTCAGACTCAGGTCTCATGACGGCTACAGCCACAAGATGTATTTGCCCTATCAGGGTTGGTTGAGTCCCTACACCTGATCTCCTTCACCTGGGCCACTCTGAGGAGGCTGTTTTGGGGAACAGGCTCAGGCTGTCAGCATTGGGTCTTGACAAGGCCGAGCAACAGCCCAGCGACTATTTGTTCCTTGGAGCTTCTCTCACCCCAATGCAAGAGAAGCAAAACAAAGCCATTTGGTAAGATCAACAACAACCCTATTAATAAGTAGGCTAAAAACTGAAAGAGAGACTTCTCAGGAGAAAAAGTAATAATGGTCAATAGACACATGAAGAAATGTTTAACAACTCTGGCCATAAAGGAAATGCAAATCAAAACAAAACTGAGATTCCTCCTTACCCCAGATAGAATGGCCATTATCAAGAATGCTAGAGGAAATGTGTCCCAAAGGGAATTATATTACACTGCTGGTGGGAATGTAAACTTGTTCAACCACTCTGGAAAGCAGAGGACCCTCAAAAGATTAAGCATAGAAGTACCTTATAATCCATCAATTCCACTCTGGAGCATTTATCCAATAGAGCACAAAGAAGGTTACAGTAAAGCCACCAACACAACCATGTTCACTGCAGCACTGTTTACCATAGCCGAGATGCCCCTCAGTGGATGACAAATGGATCAAGAAAACGTGGTATACATACACGGTGGAATTCTATTCATACATCAGATGATATTGTACTATTCGTAAGGAAATGGAAGAACTTGGAAAAAATTCTATTAAGTAAAGTAAGCCAGGAAAACACAGGTTGCATGGTTCCCCCCATTTGTGAGAGACGAGAATGTGCCTATAAATCTGTAAGAAAACACACGGGATGGTAAGCAAGGGGTTACAAATGAATTAACTGAAGTTTAAAAGAGTCTTGGAGAGATGGAGTAGTATCATCTTTTAGAAAGCCTGGGACAAAGCCCAACAAAGTCAATACCAGGAAATGGGCAATGCAAGGGGGATGGGGCCAAGAATGGAAGGGGAAGGGGGAGAGCATGCAGCCATGAATTCATTATATATAACATAAATATAAAAAAGGGAAGGGGTGGGTCAAAGGGGGTGAGAATGTTGAAGGAGTGACATAGATTAAGATGCATTGCATTTATAAACTATTAAGGAGAGTCTGAGAGCCCGTCAGTGTGGCCGGTGGGAGGGGGGAGGCAGGCACAGGAGAGCAGCACACTGATATGGAGCTGTTTTGATGCACCAAGGCTGCCTCAAGTATCCCAGTGGTAATCTCCTCGGGTGTATTTTCCATTTGGTAATCTCCTCGGGTGTATTTTCTGTTTGAATTATCGGTGTGTCCCTGATTGTGACATCTGAAGCCACTCTTCCCATCTATTACCCATCATCATTTCTAGCTGGAGTGAGCGCCAGCCTCCTTTGCAGAAGAAAAGAGCTGCATGGGGGAGGTAAGAGAGCTCTTTCTTGTGATGAGCTGATGGGTAGGTAGAAGCCCAGTTAGCACAGACACAGGAGGATGGGGGGGGGGACATCCGGGCCTGCCTGTGTGCCCCAGGGCCAGCCCAGAATCAGCTTCTCTTCTGTGCCTTGGCCACTGCAGAGTCACGGGGTGACATGCGCCTGTCTCCACCTGTCTGAGCTGCTGTGCCCTGGCCAGGACTGCAAGAGCCCGGGCCATTTCCCCAGCCTCCCCTGGGTCTGTGGGACTCTAGTCTCCTCTCCGTTGGGTAATTCACTGAAGCTCAGCGAGACTTTCTTGGAACAGTATGCCATTGGCAAGCTTCTCCACTCTGAACCCCTCAGTAGAACCTGGCCCCAGCAGCCCCTCTAAAATCTGAGCACCTGATCTGTGGTTCACTCCAATGTTTCCATCTCTGGGACCTCCCACAAGCTCCTGGAAGGCAGAGATGCCTGCCGTCCACACGCCCTCACTTCCTCCGCGGGGCTTGGCAAGCCTCATCCTCCCGTCAAAACCTCTCTAGAGGTTGCTGTCCAAGGGCCTCACTACCTTCTGCCCAGGGAATCCACCAGGTCCTGCCCAAGCACCTCACCTGCACCCCTATCCTGTCTCCTTCCAGAGTTAGAGAGGCCTCCTCAGGCCTCTGCCCCAGTCCCACAGGTCTGGAATCCTGCAGCTCTGCTGCCCACGGGACAGCAGGGCCCCTGCCAGCCTGCGCAGCACTTCAGCCATGCTCACCTGCCCGCCACAGCCAGACCCCATCTCCTTCCCAGTGCATCCTGCCTTTCTCAGCATCTCCTGACCATCAGCCTTGGTCAGGGCATCACTGAGATGTGTCCACTCTTCCTGGACAAATCCCACTCAATGATCAGGATTTAGCTTCAAATGCACCAGCTTTGGGTTATATGAGGGTCGAGAGGACCCTCAACTCTCTAGAGACCAGGTTGGCGGCAGCTTCCCCCAGATGGAGATGTGGCCCAGCTCAGAGAGCTCATAGCACAGCCAGCCCAAGCCAGCACTCACCTAACTGGAGGGGCGGCAGAACTGGGGAGGAACGAGACACATCAGTCAGGATGCGAGGGGGAAAAATGACCCTCCAAGGGAAGGGACGAATTTGAAACCACTGATTAGTTTCTGGCAACAGGAAATAGCCTGGGTTGAAGCTGGGGAGCAGCCAACAAGTGCTTTACACCTTCAGCACCAAGGGACTGAAGATAATTCAGCCACTCGAATGTCTGTCCCAGTTTCTGACCAGGTTGTGTGGACTCCTCCCTGGCCCGCCCCTCCTGCGCGTGATGATTTTCAGCCCCTTCCTCTCCTTTCCTCTTTCAAGTCCTTGCTAATAAGGGTCTCCCTCCCCCACCCCATCACATTTTTCATTTTTCACAGGTAAACATCTTTTAATTGAAGCTCCTGGGCATTTGACATTATTTATAACTATGCAAATTAAAAGCCTCATGGAACTCTGGTTACATCTCATAACCGGTGATTCCCAGACTGTTTCCTAATTATTTGGGAGATGTAGTGTGGCATCAGTAATTACAAAGTTTATTTAGAAGCAGGCGACCGGAGTTGCCATTTCAAAGGGAACCGCACAGATGATGTGTGTTCGGACATCAAAGTCTCCTCTTGAGAGGGAAGCCATCGGCCAGCTGCAGACCTGACTTCCATGGCTCCCCGTCATCCACACACTCATTGGGTGGGAGTTGAGCAGGCCTGGCCTTCCTCCAGCCCCACTGCTGTGTCTGCTCCCCACAGGTACAGCCTTCTATCACAAATGCCTGGAATCAGAAGTGTTTGGGATTCCAGATTTTTGTTTTCCAACTTTTGGAATGTTATGTGGTCATTTTTACACGATTGTTAACCACGTGTTTCCAGTGGGACACTTTCCAGTGATGGCTTTACGTCACTGCAATGAAGAGCTCAGGTTTGGGACACTTCAGATGTTGGATTTTTGGGGGTTCTGAATGCTTGCCCCTTAGGCACCCTGAGCACTTCCTCTGTGGTTTTTCTGACGTCTCTTCCTCCACCCAGCCCTGGCCTCCCTTTCGTTGGGACTGGATCTAGATAGCAGCTCTTATGCTTCACAGTGCATGAAACCATACCCTTGTGCCTCCAAAGGCTGGATCTTTCTGCCTCACCAGAACCTTCCACTGTTCGTCCATGGGGGTGCTTCAGGGAAGCAGTGTGGATCAGCCTAATGGGCTCCCACTGTCCCTACTCCAGGAAACACCAGCTTCTGTGTCCCCTGACGGGTCCCTTTGGGTGCCACCATGCTGCTGGGCACAGCCTCTGTGGTGGGTGTTGACAGGTGGCCAACTTGAGTTTTAAAAGGAACAGTGGGAGGGGAGTTTCCATTTGGAGCTCAGAAGGCCTAGGCGGGGCATCTGCTCCGCTGCACGGCGGTGTGTGGACTCTGCCTCCTGTCTCCACCCTGCCAGCGAGGGCCTGGACCTGGACAAGCTACGCCAGTCCCTGTCACGAGCCATCCATCTGCTTGCTGCCTGGCCCATGGAGGGCCTCCAGGCCTCGCTGCCGGATCCAGTGTCCCTGACCTCTGGTCGCCACTCCACACCCTCCCTGACCAGTCTCCCAGCTTCAGCACCTTGGAGAGCTGCCTGGGCGGTGGCCGAGGGAGGCTCTGCCTTGGTGCTCAGCAAACAGGCCATGGTGTCAGCCTCCGTGGCGCTGTGGTTGGTCCCCAGTGAACATGAGCAAGGACGTCCATTGGAGGGCTGGGGTCCCACACCTGTGTGGAGGTGGAAGGCCCTCCGCCAGGCCCAGCCCCTCCCACCGCAATGGGCAGAGCCGGAGGCTGCAAAACATAGCAAAACCAGCAACAAAGGTCTTGGCTAGGTGGATGTTTATATTTAATGACAAAATAACAAGCCCAAAGAGAAAAAAGATGACACAATGAATCTCTTCAAGAGTGGACGTCTCTTCTATGAACAAAATTGCTAAAAGATAACATATCGCCAGGGAGAATATATTTGTAAAAACACACACAGGGCAAGGGACTGACTTCTAGAATTCATTCCAACAGGAAGTGCCCTGTGGCAAGGGCCTCCTCCCGCTTGAGTCACCGCCCCACCCACCAGAACCCGCCCTGCCCCCACCCACTGCCCCACATGGGCTCCCCGTACCTCCTACCATTCTGCTGGCGCTCAGAGGGGCAGAGGCTCAAAACCCAGCGGGGGTGCAGTGGGGCAGGTGGAAGACCCACCTCTTACCCATCCTCAGCACCGTCTGGTCTCCAGAACCTGCAGAGTGTGTGTGTATGTGTGTGTGTGTGTGTGTCTGTCTGTCTGTCTGTCTGTCTGTCTGTGGCTTTATTCTTGCCAAAGTTTTTTATGTTAAATTTTGTCCAGTGCTCTTCTACTTCAAGTAATACTAATTTTCACTCCTCCACTCCTCTGGCTCCTGCCTCACTTGCTAGCCTTACATCGGATTGTTGTTTGATAACATTTTCCTAGTTAATTAATGTAAAAGTCAGACAATTGACTTTAGACCATCCTTCTTTCCTTCTTTTCTAACACAAGCTGTTACTGTTATAATTTTTACCCTAAGTACTGCTGTGGTTGTTCCCCAGAAATGTTTGTTTCAATTTTATTTTAGTTCATTCTGTTTAATTTTCCATTTCCCTGGAGTCTAATGCTATGACCCATGGTTTATTTGATGGCACGTGGTTTAATTCTGAAGCCTTTGGCAAGTTTCCTATTAGACGTGAGTAACTACTGATGTCACAGCCTACGCCTGCTCGGTCACCTCCCTGTTCAGTCCCTTCTGCCTCACGACCGAGGCCAGACTTCTTTGTCCTCAGAAAGAGCGCAGATCCTGCGGCCGTGGCACAATCCATGGCGTCCATATGCACCCTTGCTTGCTGTGCTTTTCCATAGTCCCTGACGCTCATGTGCTCTGTCCCTGCGTTCTGCGCACTTCTGAGAGGAGAAGACCAGGAAGACCTGGTCCAAAACAGGACGTTGTCTATTTCACGTGCAGGTGTATCGTTTCCTTTCACCTCATTCATGTGCAAGTGGTATTGCCGTCTGGGCTCCCCTCCACATGCCGCATCGCTGGGTGAGCTGGAGCTGTCCAGTGGTCCCTATATTTGTAGGAAGGCCACTACCGGACATCGACTAGACACGCTAGTGGAAGGCTCACCTGCAGAGCTGCTCTTCTCCCAACCCCTTGTGTTACAGTCACTAATCTCTGCATCTAGTGCCACTGGAAATCCCATCAGGTGATGGTACAATTTTGCTTTCACTTGTCAAGCACAGTTTAAAGGATCCCACGAGAGAACGGTTGATTGCCTCTTTCTGATCATTTTCCATTTCCACAGCCATTTCTTTACTCTTGATTTTCCAAGTTCCCTTCTGTCTGAGGAAAAAGTTTTTTTTTAGAAATTATAATAATACTGATCTGTTAAAAATGAATCCCCACCTTGAGTGAGCCATACCACTCAAGGTGCATATGTGAAAATGGAGCCAGGTAACTTGAGGGGATGGTGGGATTGGGAGCCGCGAGGGGAGAATGAATGGGTAATGCTGACCAAGATGCATCACATTCATAAACTGACACGTTGAGTTGAAACTTCGTTGTGTAACTACTTAAAGATAATTTACCCCCCAAAAAACCCAACAACCCCTCTGATTTCTCAGTTTTCCACTGTCTTCAATGCTATTTTCAAGAGCTTTTCTCAACACTTACACAATGTTGTTCCACTTCCCTTTGGCTTCCATAATTCACAATGAGGGATTTTCAGATCACCCATTCTTGTGTGATCCCTGGGTGGGATCAGGACTCTGATGGGGTAGGATGCCTACTTCATTCTTTAAAAGGAAATCTTTCTTCCTTTGCTTTCTTCCATTGGATCACTTTCATGACACTTTTCCAAATTGTCTTTCATCTCCTGCCGAGGTTCCCCAGTATCTGTTTGGTTTTGATTATTTTACTTCTAAGTGATAAGGTTGTTCACTACTTTGCCTTTATGGCTCCTGGCTCTCTGCTTGTGCTTGCCCATCTTCCTGTTTGTTTTGATGATGTCTGCCCTCACTTGTTGGAACATCCTTAGAAAAGCTGCTCTGTTGTCTTTGTCAGATATTTCCACATCCACCTCTTGTTCATCTTGCCGTCGATTGTTTCATCCTCTGCAAGTAGTGACTATCTTTTTCCCCCCTTTTTTCTGTAATCCAGGATTATGTCCTGGACCCTTAGCTTGTTTCTCTAGGGTAGCCTGAGTTTTCTTTAAATCCTACAAAGGAAGTGGATGTTTTTGTTTCAGAAAGCAGTTGGCCGGCAGCTGAGTTCAGGCCGGCAGCTTCGATAGTTACAGCTCAGGACTCAGCTTGTTCCACGCACTCTCCCTTTGGTTGTACAAGAGCTTCACAGTTGGATGGGATCTCATTTGTCAATCCTTGCTTGTATTTGCTGAGTTTTTGGGGGGATTCAATAGGCAACTTTTGCTTCATAGACTTTTATCTTCCAGGGTTCCTCTTATACAAGATTCAAATGTGCAAGTCTTACATTAAGTTCCCTAATCGGTTCTGAATTGATATTAATGCAAGGTAAGAGACTGCAGGGAAAGCGTGGGGAGGGGGGAGTGTGGAGGGAGAAGGGAACAAAATAATGGAAGGTGAATAATACCAAAATTCATTGTCTCTATGTGTGAAAATGGCATAAAGAGACTCACTGTACGCTGTTGAATAGCAGGAGTGCTGGAAGAAAAGGAAGAGAAAGCAATAGAGAGTGTGAACTGATTAAAATATGACTGTGAGACATACCACGGTGAAAATTCTTTGTTCAATTAAGACACTAAAAACAACAGGATCAGCTCATTTTTTAGAACATTTGTGGTGCTATCCAACCTGTCGAACGTGTTCAGTGCGGTGGGAAACGAGGCAGGCTCCTCCACCGCCACACTGGGCAAAGCTGCTCCCCACGCAGGAGAGAAGATTCCACGGTTGCCTTGTCCACAGCTCTTGCTCCTGTGGGCTCCCACTGTAGGTGCTGAATTGACTTCTGAGGACTATAGAACACTGAGCATGAGAGACCAAAAGTAAAAGGTAAGATGAGCAATTCTCACCTCTCCCTGAGCTGCACCCAAGCCGGAGAGTTCCGGACTGTCTCTGCCTGTCTCAAGAGGCCGTGGCCCGGCTGGACCTCACCTAAGCTGCAGGACTGCAGCCGGGGGCCTCTGAGGCCGTGGCACTTCTGGTACCCCCATCTCCTTGACCCCCAACTTCCCACCACAACTTGCTTCTCTGGCTCCTCAAATGAGTGCTCAGGGAATTTTTCTCAGCCCTTTCAGGGGGATACAAGGGCAGACATGCTCACACCAGAGAGCCCAGAAACAGGACCACTGCAGCCTGTTTCCATTTAGTGTCTTTGTACTGTGGTGATGTGACCAGGCACACAGATGGGCACACGCATAGGTCATGTGCACACACATCATGTGTGTACACATATATACCTGTGCACAGGCCATGTGTATACATACATGCATATATTCACAAGCACACACATGTGCTCACATATACACGTACGTATACATGTGTGCATCTGGGACATTTGTATAAACAAACATATGCACATGCCCATGCACATGTAGGCCATGCATATATGGAAACACACATGCACACACAGGCCATGTGTATATACATGCACATGTATACATGCACACATGTATCCACATATAAATGTGTACACACAAACATGCGAACATGCACATGTGGATATGTGCATGTGACACATACCCATGCATGTACACACAGGCACACACATTCACATGTATAACTTGGGGCTGTAATGAATATAGCAGTCTTATTCTTTTCAGAACAAGTCAACTCACTGAATGTAAGAGAAGATAGTCTTGGACACAGCTTTATTAGGTGCTTGTGACCAATGCACCTGTGAGTCTTTTGTGAGACTTTGGACCTTCCCATGCATTGGGGCTCCCCTGGGTCCCAAGACTCAAGGCCTAGACACAAGAACAGAGGGGAGATGGGAGGTGGGACATCTGCTTGGTGGCCGTGGGACGGTGAGTGCACCTCTGCTCCTGTGACCAGCCCCTCCGGTCTTCATGGCTGTTGCCCCTCCCTCCCCTGAGGTCGGGAGGCCCTGTACAGCAGCCAGGGCTCTGTTCTAACCGTTTGCAGCATGCTCAGGCCTCTGACAAGCTTCATAATGAAATCCCAGTGGCTCCCACCAGGCCAGGTGTGGCCCAGACGCCTGGCAGATGTGTTTTCACACGCTGGCTCAGTGCAGTTGTCAGCTGACGCCTCTCAGGGCATGGGAGCTGTTTACACCAGGAGTAATGGGATGTTCTAATTTGTCGGCTCATGCTACATGGGAGGAAGGGGAGGAATCAGACAGCGTGCGTGTGGACTTGTTTCCTTCATTTGTTTGTCAAATGTTCAGTGAAAATCTCTGTCCTCAGGCCCTCGGGCACTGGCACGTAGAATTCGATTGGCCGTGACTTAGATAGGTCAGAACACAGCTGCCTTATCTTCGCCCAAATTAGGGTGCTTTCCAGCCTCAGCCCTGACTGCCCCACGCTGAATAGAAATTGTGATCTTTCCATCTTCAGTTATTCATTATCAGATTATATTCCTCAGCATTCTGTAGGGGTCGAGGCAGTCCAAGTGCTGAGAGCACAGAGGACTTACCGATATCGTACTTCAGGGCGTGGGGGCCCTCCATCCCCAGTTACTCCTTCTCCGCTGGCTTTCACGAGTCCCATGCCCATGAGCAGCTCCTTGTCCTCTGTGCAGGACGATGGGCTGTCTCCCCCCAGGCCACAGCTTGTGCAGCTGCACGACTTAGTCCTCTCCAGTGAGCAGAGTGTAGTTTCCCTCCGTCGTGCTTCTCCCACAAGGAAGAGGTTGCACGATACCCCACCCCCACTCCCCACTTGGATGGGCAGAGGAGCTGGGGCTGTCTCCTCCCTAAGCCTCAGCTCCTCCCCTTCGTGAGGCCAGCGTTGTCAGGACTCACCCAGATCCTCGCAGGGGACCTGGCTGTCCCCATCTTCTCCCAGATCCTCCTTAGCACCCACCCCAGGGGCCCCCCAGCCCCCTGCTGGGGCCTGGCTCCCACAACTAACCCATTGTGCTTATAATCACACATGTGCACAGAGTGTTTCAAGATCTTAGACTTTGGGGACTCTGAATTCTTTCCCTTGATTTTAAAACAAATCCCTTTGCTCTCTGGTGGCATGGCATGCCAAGGTGATATGTCTGCTCCAGACTTCTAACGGGTATTACGGGGAACATCAGTCCAAACTAGATGAAGGTCTGTTTCTGAAGCAAGAGTCATCCTGGGAGGGGTCACTGGAGGAAAATGACAAGTCCTGAGGATGGAAAGTCTCTGGTAAGATGGAGAAAAATTCTCCAGGAATCTCACAGCCTGTTAGGGAGCCATTAATGATGGTGGCGTGGGCCAGAGGAACAACAGAACTGTCCAAACATCACCGGCTTAAAGAGGAGAAGACAGATTTGTTATGAGCCTGACAGCTTGGAGCGCCCCTCGGGGACGCTGACTGACGGCAGCTCTGCCTTCGCTTAGCACGGAGCACCATCAGCCAAGGGAGGGAAACAGCATCCCGCGCTGGAGGGATGGAGATCTGGGCCACGACAACGCCACTTGGCATCTTGAAGCACAAGAATCCGCTGGATGTGCCAAGGCAGGGAGATGGTTTGGTGAACATCATCCCATGGTTGGACTTTCTGATCACCAAGATCTTTGTATTGCTCTCCTGTCATGTCAACAGCATAGCCTCCCCCACCCCCAGGCCGGGGAAGACAACTTGAAGGGGCTTGGACACAGGTGTGTGGACAGTGTGGTCCCACGCAGCCACTGGACCCAGCACCAAGTCTGGGACTCCTAGAGGAGGTTCAGTCCTCTTCCCAGGTCCAAATACGGCTCTTCTGGTCCATAGAGCTTGAAAACAAAGAACAAAAGAAGAGAGAAGAGAGAAGAAACAGGAAGGAAGGAAGGAAGGCAGGCAGGCAGGCAATCTTCCTTCCCCTTGTCCTGTCATGTGTGTGCCCAGTATATAATGATGATCAGAGGAAGGACATCCGAGCACAGCAGGCCACATCCACAGCAGTACCAGAGGAGGAGGCAGACCCTGCCCTGTGGCGGAGTGCTCCCCTGGGGGACATGCCCTGCCCCTGTTGCCCTCTGCCTTGGATCTCACCTTCTGGAAAGTTCCACTGTCTGACATGATCTGTGGCCGCAGGAAGCCTGTCCCTCCCGGACTGCAGAGCTGGCCCTGGCCATTCCTGGGGCCCCATGCATGGGCTCGGTGGATGCTGCAGTACTCGTCCGGGGAAAGGCTTCACGCCCATGTGTACCGGTGAGCCAAGTCCAGTGAGCTTCGTGGGACTGGGAAGGGCTATGCTTATCTGCCGGTGATCGCATCTAAGGGTTGTTTTTTCCTGCATATGTATTATAAATCTCTACCTCTATTCCTCTCTCCCTCTCTCTCTTATGCACTGTCTCTCCCCTCTCTCATTTAACAGTAGCTTCCTTAAGGTTATGGAGTAGGGAGCAGGGTTTGGTGAATAGACAGTACCCTTAATCTCTTCCGTGCTACATGGTTGAATTCTCTTGCTTAGTTGCGAAGTCTTAATGGGATTTCAAAGCTCAATGTCATTTCCGTCTTACTTCCAGCTGCTTAGGCCCCAGCAGTATTTTTCCAACCCCAGTGCTCCACTCTCTGTTCCCTTTTATATTTGTTCACAGACTATTTGCCCTTGTCTCCTCCCTTGGTGTCCGTGGCGGGTGCCCGCTGCCTCTGCATGAGCGCACAGCTCTCGCTGTCTCCCTGCTTCCCCGGCTCCACCCGGGCCTTCATCCCACCAGCGTCAGGGTCCAGCCTGGCCCCAGGTCCTTGTGCCACGCCAGCACCGCAAGCGTCATGGCTCCAGCTGTGGCCCCTGCCTATCCATCAGCTTCCTGCCATCATCACGGCACGCTGGAAAGAGAACAGTCATCTCCAGGTCTGAGTGTCTTAGGACAACCGAACAACAGTTCCTCCTCGGCTGCCACTTGCCTGTGGCGCTCGGGACAGCCTGTTTGTTGGCTCTGCCCCTCCCCCAGCCTCGACTCCTCCCCTCCCCCCGTGTCCTCCGTGATGCAGCATACGATGGCGCTCCCTCTCAATAGGTGACTTTCTACAACGCGCTGTGTGTGATCACAGAGGAACAGGCTGAGGAAGCGTACGTGGGGCGATCTGTGGGCGGTGCACGGGCTGCCACCACTGACCGTTCGCCAGGCAGGGGGCAATCACAGTGCCCCACCGGATCACAAAGGCCTTCACACCCTGTGGCCATCCCCAGCCCTGGGGGGCAGGAGGCATGGAGCGTTCTTGAGCAGCTAAGCACTTGTGTCACAGGGAGGGCGTGGGACGTAAGCCTGTGTCCACGCCACGCTCCGTGGGAGGCACGTGTGTGCACGGTGGTTGCGCTGTTCCACCACCCGGCACGGAGTGCTGCGCATGCAGTGCTGTGGACGGCCCGAGTGCCATGCTTCCACGGAAGGGCATGGACACGGACGTGTGGACAGTGGCACTGCGGGAATACCAAGCCGAGGACAGTGGGAGAGACGGTGGGGGAGAACCCGGGGCAGGTGGAAAGCTGACCATGGGCTGTGGTGGATAAGTCCCGAGAGAGGTGGGTGGAGTGTCTGTGGATCACTCAGGGATGGAGGGCTCCCGGGAGAGACGGAGGGGGGGTGGACCTGAGGGCCGTGGTGGTGGAGGAACCTGGGGGCTGAGGTCCTTGGGGAGCACAGTGCTGAGGACCGTGGCAGCAGGGGGGACCTCAGGACCACGGTGGCGACGAGCCACAGAAGCCCCAGGCGTGTGGGAGCACAAACATGCCCAGGACGGTGGCCCTCTGTCTTCCTGGACTCCACCTCCTCAAGAGGCCGCACGGGGAGGAGGCGCTCAGCATCTGGACAGCCCCTCTCTGTCCACTCCATCACGGAAGGACCACGGTACGCTGCCCTTTTAAAGTCCCACGCTCATGTGAGCCTGGTGTCTGCTCCCTGTCCGTCGATGGTCAGGCTACCAGCAGAGAGGGAGGTGCGCGCTCAACTTCTACAGAGGTTCAGACTTCCCTGGGGCTCCGGGGTGGCCTGGGGCTGCCACTGTAGACCACCACCGAGCATTGCAGGAGAAATCACCACCACCCCAAATCCACGGCCCACTGTCCACTAAGCCCCAGCCACAGGAGAGTGGAAAGACAAACCCATAAGTCAGGGACCTTCTATAGTGTCAGCAAAAAAAAAAAAAAATAGTGCTGATTTGAAGAGGAACATGAAGATAGAATCAGAAACGAAAATGGGCCTTGAAAACACAAAAGGAAAGTCTACTACTAATCTAGACCTCCATTTGTCCGTGAACTGTGAACGAGAACATGGCGCTTGCTCTGCCTGAGGTACCTCTGCTGACTGCCCAGGCCCTCTTCACCTCTGGCTGTCCCCTGTCCCTCTGGCTCAGCACCAACCTCCACATCCCCATCCAGGCCAACCCATCCGCCCCTCCTGGACTGTGTCAGAGCTGAGGACTTCAGAGTCTCGCTGTGCTTGCCGGAGGGATCCCTGGACATCTCTCTAAATGTCCTTTTGTGTCAGCGGACTGAGCTCTAGGGAAAAGAAGCAAACAAACAAGCAAACATAAAAGACAGATAAAGGGCATACCTCCCAAGATAGCTGTCCTGGAGGGGACAGCTTCTATACTTCAGTGGAAACCTTCCCACGCCACAGAGACATCTGGAATAATCTGATCCGGCTAGGAAAGGAATCCAAGCAATGGAACGGAACTCTTGAAAAGAGATATGATGAGACAACAAGAGGAAACAATTGGAAATAAATAAAACCCTTTCAGAAATAACAGCTTTATTAGGAGCAGCAAAATTTGGCAACAGGGAGGGGAGGGAACTGCAATCAGATGGTAGTTATGTAATCTGAGCAAAGACAAAAGAAATGCTGTGCAGAAGTGGCGCTTTGGAAGAACTAAACCAAGAAGGTACACAGACATATAACAAAAGGAAGTAGGACACGTGAATCTTCAAATCCAAACAAGATGTCACAGCCCGAGAGGGGGATTCCAGGGGAGAATATTACTAGTAGCAAATGCTCCAAAGGAGCCACCAACATCCACACACCATGGGGAGGAAGAGCCACTGGGCTTAGCAGTTGGTAGAATTGAAGTTGGCCTCACATTCTCCCAGAGCAACAGTGGAAAAAAATAAACACCCAATACCAGCAGTATTTAGAACAGAAGTGAAATTATCCTTCCAACATAAAGATAAGAGACATACATTCCCACAAGAAAGCATCCAGAGGCTCGGGTACCCAAACGCCCTTTCTTTTTTCTTTTTTTTTTTTTTTTTTGTTGGTCGTGGAGCTTGAACTCTGGGCCTGGGCGCTGTCCTTGCGCTCTTCAGCCCTACTGCTTGATCCACAGCGCCACTTCCAGTTTTCTAGTGGTTTATTGGAGATAAGAGTCTCACAGACTTTCCTTCTTGGGCTGGCTTTGAACCCTGATCCTCAGATCTCAGCCTCCTGAATAGCTAGAATTATAGACGTGAGCTACCAGTGCCCGGTCCAAATGCCCTTTCTTGGGAGGAAAATAAACCTCTCTGTCTCACAAAAGGATGGATCCAAACAAATAGAAATGGAGCAGCAGTGCTGAAGAACTGGGGGCTGGGGAACTTCAAAAGTATCAAACATGAAGGTACATTGAAGTGGCTGTGGAAACCAGGAGCTGTTGGAATTACAAAGAGAAGAAGTAACCACAGGTTATAGACCAAGATGGTAGCCCAGTCGATATCTGACGAGTCCACAGTTCCAGTACTCTAAACACATGCGTGGAAATGCACAATGACCCCTTCTGAATGAGAAGGCTAAGGTAATTCCATGAGGAATGCCGATTCGCTCAACAACTTGCCTAGGAACAACTTCACATGCCAAAGAATGAAGACCAACCCCAGGTTCACCCCACAAGTCAGAACGCTGCTCTAGGAAAGGACCATAGATCAAAATGGAAACCCTTAAAACCATAAGATTCTCACCCCAAACCAGGAAAACCAGTCTTGTTGGCTTGGGCTTGGACAGTTGTGTCTTCTATGACCCTAAAAGAACAAGGGCCAAAAGGAAAAAATAGATAAATTGGACTTAACCAAAAGGTAAAACCTCTGTGCCCTCAAAAGGTCACCTAGAGAGGGTGAAGGGACCCATGGAATGAAATCGGTGTGGACAGAAGGTAGAGCCGTGGGTCCCAGGACCAGGAGTGGGAAGAGACGCAGCGTTCACGGGTACAGAACTTCCCCACCAGTGAGGATATCCAGTTGGACTGCAGCCAGGGCTCTGCTACCACGTGCTCTACCCTAACCACTGGACTGTACGTTTTAAATGAGTGGTTTTATGGCATACCAATTATATCTCAACGAGGCTCTCATAAAACACAGAGTAACTCCGACATTCCCATGGATTTTACTACGATTGCATAATAGATATGTGCACATCTTTTGAGTTGGTGGCTCTTAAGAGGAGACCTCTGTTTGCAATGCCCTAGTCCCAGCCACAGGGCCTCCCTTCCATTAACTTCCAGCTGAGGTGCACAGTGCTTACTCCGCTCGGCACTGGGGCTTGGGCATTCTACACATACCAGTTCTTTCATTCCCTTGGCCATCAGGAACATCTACTTATTAGCAGTCCCATTCTGCAGAGTTGTACACTGAGACTGGGTCACATCGAGCTGTTTGTCTGAGGAGACCAGGTCAGTGGAGGGTGAGCTTGGGGCATGAGCAAAGCATTCCTGCTCCAAGTCTGCACCCTCAACCCCTTCCTGCATTCCTGTTCCAAGTCTCAGCCTTCAACCTCTTCCTGTATTCCTGCTCCAAGTCTGCACCCTCCACGCCTTCCTGCATTGCTTCTCCAAGTCTCAGCCCTCCTCTCCTTCCTGTATCGCTGCTCCAAGGAAGAGAATATGCAGCTCTTTCATGCAGAACTAGAGTGGTCAGAGTCCGTCTCCAGAGCTCAGTATCTTATGAGCCCATTTTATTTGCATTAGACATTTATCTGCCACTTATTCAAGGTATCTTCCTTTATCCACCAAGTGAGTCTGAAATAACCTCCAAACACTAAGATTATTTCTGTGTGATAAGAATTATAAAATCTTTACTTTTCATAAAGATGTTCTTTATCCATTCTGAGTTACTTGTCTTCTCAAAAATAGGTCTGCATTGGTTTTACAAATAATGAATACCATTATTTTTTAATGGAGATACACATATGTGTATGTATATATACATAGACAAATGGATGAATATTTTATAGGCTCTATGATTGATAGATGATAGATAGATTATATGATTGATAAATATTGAAAATAGATTTAGATGGGTAGAGATCAAGATCATAGATAGTAGGGGTGAGAGGTATATAGGTGGATGGATAGACTGATGATAGAGTGGAGACAGATGATAGATAGTAGGTACATAGTAGATAGAGATAAATATGTTGATAAAGATGGAAAGAAACCAAGATTGTAGATAGAGATAAGTATGTGGCCAGGTAGATGACAGATAGATGGATAACTTATAGATAGGTGGATGGATAAATTATAGGTAGGTAGGTAGATAGATAGATAGATAGATAGATATGTAACTCACCAAAGGTATAAATTTAACTACAAAATAAGAGATGGTAACTATAGATGATGGAAATAGATTGGTTAGTAGACTAGATAGATAACAGAGAAATAGCTGATAGTGATAGATAGATAGATAGATAGATAGATAGATAGATAGATAGATAGATAGATAGATAGATAGATAGATAGATGACAGAGATAGATAGGTGATAGCAGATAGATGGACAGACAGATGGGTAGTTAAGTGTAAACACATAGAAGGAAGGATAGAGTCAGGCCCTACCCACAGGTCCTGACTCAGAATTGGATGGTTGCAGAGGCTGGAGGGGGCCTCTTGAATGGCTGCTAACCAAGGAATCTCCTGGCTGCTCTTTGGGCCATGTTGGGGGCTGGCTGTTGAAGCCCTGGGTGTGAGCTCGCTGTTCACTGCCCACGTACCAGGGGAAGGCACTTCCCGGCAGGCCAGTTCCCCATCTTCGCCGGCCCAATGCCCCGAGAATTAGGCTGCTTCTCCGAGTATGTGAGTCTTCTCTCCTTCAGAGAGCCACGTGACGATCACGACCATATGTGACGGCGTGTTCCAAGTTGTTAATCTGTGTTTTTCTCTCCAGCTTTGTTTTTAATGACTCCTTAATTAGCACTTTATTTCTGAGCCGCCCCCAAGTGCTTCATTACGTGGCTCCGTTCATGACTTCGGATTCCCACATCCCGTTCCCCATCATTTCTCTTGACTTTGGATCAGAGCCTTCCTTTTTGCAGTGTGTAAACTTGATTCTGTATGCTTTCCTTCAGAACTTCACACCCTTTCTCCAAGAACCCAGGAAGACTTCCGTTTATTTCCTCGTCTGCTCATTGAACTAGTTCTCACTGCAGTGGCTCCAGACCCGTTTGGGGCTGGAGGTGACTCTGAAAGCATCTGTCTGTCTATGGGAGGCCCCAGGAAGCCAGGAGCGAAGCCACAGGCCTGTGGTCCATGCCATCATTCTCTGGAAGAGCGCCACACAACAGCAGAGGTACCCAGTGAAGTACAAGGATCCCTCAGGAAACTCGGACAGATTAGCCCAGCCTAGCCCCAGCTCCAGATCAGCCCAGCCCAGCCCAGCTCAGCCCAGCCCAGCCAAGCCCAGCCCAGCCCAGCCAAGCCCAGCCAAGCCCAGAGGTAATGCAAGACCTTACCTTGAAACCAGTCCAGGCATCGCGTGGTGTCTGGAGCTGAGTCTGAAGGGGTGGAGTGCCTGTTTTGCAAATGGGAGGCTCTGCGTCTGACCTCAGGGTCACATGTGCAGACAACGCTGTGCAGTGGTCCTAAAAGAGCCCGTGCCATGAGCAGACCTTCTGCTGCCCAGGCCTGCAGGGACGCATTTCCAGGGCGCCGTGGGGCCTTGGCATGCCTACCCCGGGCAAGCCCCGCTCCCCAGCACGGCTGCCTGCTTCTGACTCCGCACACCCACATTTCACCCCAGCAGCCGACATGCAGTGGCAGGGGCAGCCATATTCCTGAGAAAGCGCCATGTTCTGCCATAAAGGTAGATAAATAAGAGATTAAATTAAAAGTTGAGCACCGGTCTGGTCTTTACCTCTGATTTATAGCCCCGCCTTCGCAGCATTTTAGAGCACGTGGGCTGTAATGGATGCCTCCGTCCCGAAGAGGCTCGAGCTTGCCTGACGCCCGCGCCCTGGCTGGCAGTGCCTGCCCGCCCTGACTTACTGCGAGATTATGACACCACCGCAGTGTGCAGACACAGCGTGTAACTCAGCAGAAGGACGACACCCCCTCCTCTCCCGGCCCCAGTGCAGCCAAGCAGTAACAAGAAAGAGACATGAGATGACAGAAACTCCGGTTCATACAGCTCTTCAATCACACACCTCTGCAGGGACCTGGGAAGACCTGTGTTGTGTGTGTGTGTGTGTGTGTGTGTGCAGGGTGCTGAAGAGGTGCCTCTGTGTGTGCACATGTGTGTGCAGGGTCCTGGAGAGCTGTGTGTGTGTGCATGTGTGTGTGTGTGCAGGGTGTTGAAGAGGTGTCTGTGTGCATATATGTGTGCACGTGTGTGCATGTGTGTATGTGTGTGCATGTGTGTATGTGTGTGCAGGGTCCTGGAGAGGTTCATGTGTATGCATGTGTGTGTACGCATGAGTGCAGGGTGCTGAAGAGATGCTGTGTGTGTACATGTGTGTGTGTTCAGGGTCCTGGAGGTGTGTGTGCGCAGGGTCTTGGAGAGGTGAGTGTGTGTACATGTGTGTGTGCAGGATGTTGAAGAGGTATGCACATGTGTGTGCATGTATATATGCAGAGTACTGAAGAGGTGTGTCTGTGTGTGTACATGTGCATATACAGGATGCTGGAGAGGTATGCGCATGTGTGTGTGTGTGTGTGTGTGTGTGTGTGTGTGTGTGTGCAGGGTCCTGGAGAGGTGTGTGTCTGTGTGTCTGTGCATGTATGTGTGCAGGATGCTGAAGATATGTGCGTGTGTGTAGGGTCCTGCAGAGGTGTGTGTGTGTGTGTGTGTGTGTGTGTGTGCTGAAGAGGTATGTGTATGTGCATATGTGCACGCGTGCACGTTAGTTCTGTCACCCAGGTTCACAGGCTGTGTCCCTTCGGAGGGGTGGTGCAGTTTGGCACACATCTGTCAGTCACGTCTGGGGCCTTCGGCCTCAGTGCTTTACGAGGTTCTCTGCACTGCTGCCTCCCTTCCAGACGTGGCACTGTGAATGGAAGCAGTGGCAGCCCCCCCGCCCCACATGGCCCCCCACACCACGTGCAGCTCTGGCCCACTGTTGTCTTGGTCCAGATGTGTGGCAGAGCTGGTAAGGAGGGGCGGGGAGATGCCGTGCTCAGAGGGGGCATCGGCGAGCAGGCCGCACCCCTGTGCGCCCTCACACGGGGGGCTCCTCACCCCCCGCGCCCTGGGACCGACGCTGGGATGGCTGACAGCCCCGTGCAGCCCTGCAGTTGCCCCTCACAGCACACGCTGTCCGGACCCCCTCTCCATTTCCCCTCTGGGACTTCATAGAAGTGTCTTCACCTTGTGTGAATTTATACTCTGGCTTCCCTCAGACGTAGATGTGGACTCATTTGTGCCGTTGTGTTTCACACACGACTGTGGCCCCTGACTTTGGATCGTCACAGGGCACACCACGGCATGGCTACCACGCACCCACCGGTGCCACTGCCCACGAGGGTGAGTGCTTCCCAGACCTTTGTGGCTGTGGCTGGGGACCTTACGTTTGTGGCTGTGGCTGGGGACCTTACGTTTGTGGCTGTGGCTGGG
>NW_012267303.1:2144374-2146413 GCF_000151885.1 Dipodomys ordii
CTGTGGCTAGGGAACTCAGGTTTGTGGCTGTGGCTGGGGACCTTACCTTTGTGGCTGTGGCTAGGGAACTCAGGTTTGTGGCTGTGGCTGGGGACCTTACCTTTGTGGCTGTGGCTAAGGAACTCAGGTTTGTGGCTGTGGCTGGGGACCTTGGCCGCCCTGCAAGCCGCCGGGACGCCCTGGTGCTCCTGCACTGGGACCGGCTGCTGGCGGTGCTGCCGTCTCTGCCCTCCTCTCCAAGTGGACCAGTGCCCCAAGGCCTCCAGGGCTCCACCTCGCCACAGCGGTGCCCACTGGGGCCTGTACCGCCCAGGCTTCTCTGCGTCCTCTTGAACATCAGCACCTATGGGCAGTGTGCAGATCACACACACAGCCCCGCGGCTGCAGGGTCCCTGGGCGGCAAGCTAGATGCCTCCTGCCAGTCCTCTGGGGTCTGTGTGTGAGCCCCAGGCACAGATGAGAGTGTGCCCCCTCCGCTGGCTGTGTCTTGAGGCCACCAGGGTGAGGCCACGTCAGCCCCTACCCCTTCATCCCGTAGTCCTACAGCAGAGCCCCAAATCCACTGCTCAACCCAGCGTACGCGCGTGGTCCATCACCGGCCTGGGGCTGGCCGGCCCCACGCTCTCCCGCCCACTGCAGGCTCCGGCTACTTGTCCTGCTGGGTCAAAGAGACCGAGCAGACTGCCTGGGCAGGCGTGGTCCTCCCTGGGGAGTGGGAACCTCCACAGTGTGGTTCGGTTGGCCAGAATGATTCGTGTGATTCCTCCTGGTGGGGACTTGCCCCACCTGAGGAGGGAAGAGAATGGCAGAGGGTGTGGGACTGGGGGGGGGATGGTCAGAGCCGCTTCACCACGTGCCACAAACCCCTGCCCCGGGGGCGGGCGGGGCTCTGCCTGGCCGTGCTGTGTCCACTGCGTTGGGGCAGGTGGCAGAATTACCCCGTGGAGGACGTGACTCAGGGGTGATGGCGGTGCGCTGGTCACCCTGAGGAGGGCAGAGGCGCAGGACAAGGCCCGGCGGTGTGAACAGGGCGCTCCCAGGAAGAGCACAGCTCAGGTTAGAGCCCTCGTGGGCAGAGCACGTGGAAGCCCTGGATCCCCAAACCTGCAGCAGGGAAGAGCTGGGAACGGACAGGGAAGGCCCACGCGTAGGAAGAGCACAGCAGCCCTGGGCTCGCCCAGACTGCAGAAGACCGCCCCGCATCCCGGAAGGCCACGTATGCTGAGGAAAACTGTCTCCCGTTACACGTCGCAACGCTTCCTTCACTGGCATTGCCATGGTGGGCCTCACCCTCCCACGCCAGCACTCCTGGCCCGCCAGGGCGCCCGTGGGGTGCAGACAGGAAACATCGTATCGCCGTGAGAACTCACCCATTGCAGGTCTTGCACGATCAGCCCCGCTGTGCACATGTCTCCGCGGGGGCCAGGAGGATGCGTCTCCCCAAGGAGGTGACACAGCCACCGACAGGCATCCAGCCTCACTCACAGCCCTTTCACCTTCCTCTCAAACCCAACATGGTGAGTGCGGTCATTTTACCGGGCACAGGGTGGCCACAGGACCCTTGGCTCTGTTTCCTAATTGTCTTGTAGATGCAAGCGGAATAGGGCTAAGCTAGACAGGTTCCTATTAGAATTGGAATGGGCAACTCATGGGTCACAGGAGTGGTGATTTTACCCCTTTAGGAAAAGAGGGTAAATATCTAATGGGTCCAGAAGACCCCATTGTAACTTGGTTCTTTAGATGCCCAGGGCCTGCCCCAGACCTGTTCCTGGGGTGGCGGCTCACCCTCTGACAGGGAGCTACAGCCGGGCAGAGGGGCTGGTGGGAGACCAGCCCTGCGGGGTAGGCAGACACAGAGCTAAGCCCCCAGGAGCCCAGGAACCACCAGGATCACAAGACTTTGCCCAGCCTGGGCTCCAGTGGGTTGCACACCCTTCTGAGGGGCCTCAGGCCTAGGGCCGTGCTAACACAAAGGGGAGCAGCCCGGTTGGCTTTGCCCAGTGTGTTCCTCAGGCCTAGGGCCGTGCTAACACAAAGGG
>NW_012267303.1:2150993-2152350 GCF_000151885.1 Dipodomys ordii
GTTCTTATGTCCTGCTAAATGACTCTAATTTTCTTCCAAGACCTGAGGTGGAGCTAGCAGCTTCGCCGAGCTTTGTCAGTATCCAAGATGGACATCTCCTGTACTGGAGGGGGAGGGGTGGCCTTCCCTCCTCTGCTCCCTGAGAAGGAGTGAGGAGGTCAAGCTTCTACTCACGCCGAGTCTTGGTTCCTGGGTCGTCTCTGGTCTGCGAACAGGCAGGATGAAGATGTCTGCTCCTTGTCGGTTCTTGCTGGTGTTGAGATTCAGCGCTTACACTCACAGTAAACATTAGGACCTGAACCCCGGGATCCAGTGCTCACACTCACAGTAAACACTAGGACCTGAACCCCGGGATCCAGTGCTCACACTCACAGTAAACAATGGGAAACGAACCCCAGGATTCAGTTCTCACACTGACAGTAAACACTCGGACCTGAACCCCGGGATCCAGTGCTCACACTCACAGTAAACACTGGAACATGAACCCCGGGATTCAGTGCTCACACTCACAGTAAACACTGGGACCCGAACCCCCAGGACTCAGAGCTCACACTCACAGTACACACTAGGACAAGAACCCAAGACTCAGTGCTCACACTCACAGTACACACTAGGACAACACCCAAGACTCAGTGCTCACACTCACAGTACACACTAGGACACGAACCCCAGGACCCAGCGCTCACACTCACAGTAAACACTAGGACACGAACCCCCAGGACTCAGTGCTCACACTCACAGTAAACACTAGGACACGAACCCCAGGACTCAGCGCTCACACTCACAGTAAACACTAGGACACGAACCCCAGGACTCAGCGCTCACACTCACAGTAAACACTAGAACATGAATCCCAGGACTCAGTGCTCACACTCACAGTACACACTAGGACCTAAACCCCGGGATGCAGTGCTCACACTCACAGTAAACACTAGGACACGGACCCCGGGACTCAGTGCTCACACTCACAGTAAACACTAGGACACGAACCCCGGGACTCAGTGCTCACAATCACAGTACACACTAGGACCTAAACCCCGGGATGCAGTGCTCACAATCACAGTAAACACTAGGACACGAATCCCGGGACCCAGCGCTCACACTCACAGTAAACACTAAGACATGAACCCCGGGACTCAGTACTCACACTCACAGTAAACACTAGGACACGAACCCAGGATTCAGTGCTCACACTCACAGTAAACACTAGAACATGAATCCCAGGACCCAGTGCTCACACTCACAGTACACACTAGGACCTAAACCCCGGGATGCAGTGCTCACACTCACAGTAAACACTAGGACACGAACCCAGGACTCAGTGCTCACACTCACAGTAAACACTAGGACTCGAACC
>NW_012267303.1:2152400-2162400 GCF_000151885.1 Dipodomys ordii
CTTTGCCCAGTGTGTTCCTATGGCATGTCCTAGAAGTCTCCGGCCATGTTCTTCCCAGGGATTGGGGCTGCAGTGTGGCCGGAGGATGGTCAGACTGTGCTGGTAGCCCCAGGGCAGTGGAGGCCGGGGGTTATGCGAGCACAGCACTGCAGCTGGGCACTGGACAGCCCCCACCAGGAAACAGTCCCCCAGCCCTTTCTGAGCCAGTGTTGCCCCTCCTCTCTCTCCTTCTCTCTATCCTGTGCTATGACGGAGGACCAGCACACTCGGGCTGTACTTTCTTAACATGGGCAGTAGGACAGATCCCATCTCCATATTCAAGCATCTACTTAATCAAACATCTCACACATCCAAAATCCATCCATTCTTTACCATCCACCCATCTATCCATCCACTCACTTGCCCACTGAGACATTCATCTGTCCATCATCTGTCATCCATCCATGATCTAGCCATCATTTATCTATGCATCTGTTCACCCACTTAAACTCCCATCTATACATCATCCATCTATCATCCACCCAGCCATCCACTATCCATCTATCTACTCACCTACCCATCCAGACAGCCATCAACCACCTATCATCCATGTATCATTCATCCACTCAACCATCTTTTCATCCATCCATCCATCCACCCACTCTCCCACCCATCCATCCATCCATCCATCTTCCATCCATCCATCTATCCACTCTCCCACCCACCCAGATATCCATCCACCATCTATCATCTGTTTCATTCATCCACCCATCCATCCATCTATCTACTCTCCCACCCATCCAGATATCCATCAACCATCAATCATCCATGTATTATTCATCCACCCATCCATCTATCCATCCATCTGTCCATCCATCCATCCATCTGTCCATCTATCCATCCACTCTCTTACCTACCCACCCACCCACCCACCCACCCATCCATCCATCCATCCATCCATCCATCCATCTGTGCATCCATCCATCCATCCACTCTCCCATCCATCCAGACATTCATCATCTATCTGTCATCCATCCATTGTCTATCCATCCATTAATTATCAAACACCTATCCATATACCTCATCTTTCCACCATTCACCCATCCATCCATGCACCTATTTAGTCATCCATCCATCCATATGCTGTTCTTTGCTAACCTATCTATCATCCATCTGTCACCTATTTATCCATCACTCATTATCCATCCATCCACCCATCTATCCATCTACTCACTCACCCATCTAGACATCCATCCATCATCTGTCTGTCATCCATGCATGCATCTATCATCTATACATGCATCCATCTACACATCATTTATCATCTACCCACCCATCCATCCATTCTCCTATCTATTCATCCATATACACTTAGCTATTAATCTATCCATCATTCATCCATCAATCATCCATCCATACATCACCCACCATTTATCCATCCATCACTCATTATCCATCCATCTACCTACCCATCCATGCATTATCTATCCTCCCTTCCAAGCATCACTCCATCCACCAACTATCTACTCATCCATTGTGCACCCATCTATCCATGTGTCAGCCACATCCATCCTTTCTCTATCCATCAGCTTCCATTCGGTCCACTCACCCCTCAGATACCCACCATCCACTCATCCATCCATCCATCCATCCACTCATCATCCATCCATCCCTCCACTCATCATTCATCCATCCACTCATCATCCATCCATCCCTCCACTCATCATCCATGCATCCACTCATCATCCATCCATCCCTCCACTCACTTACCCAGCAAGCATTCTATACAGTTCCCATGTGATAGACACACATCTTTCCAGGTTACAAAACAGCAAGCCAGAATTTCTCGACTCATGGAATTTGTATTCCATTGTGCATTTCCAGAAAAGAAATAAAAAAGAATAACATTATTAGGGATGTGAGGTGAAAAAAAAAACTTGTGGAGAGTCGAAGCAATGAGGCAGCGCAGAGGGGGCTTAGAGTTGCAGTTGCTGTGACTTCACCAGGGTTGTCAGCAGGAAGAGGAAGGAGGGATGGGTGGACAGTGAAGAAGGCAGTGTGAACCAAGAGAAACAATCTGACTCAGAGCCTGCAAGGACAGCAAAGAGACCAGCGTGGCCAGAGCAGAATCCAGCTGGGGGATCTGTGGGCAGGAAGTGGATAGCAACGAAGATGGAGGGGCCTTCAGAGCAGACGGTGATGGAATCAAAAGCAGTGGAGCCCGAGGGAGACAATGGCAGTGGCCCCGGGTGGAGGAAGGGGAAAGGGCCGGGGCTGGTCAGCAAGGGGGGTGAGGGCCAGACCACGTCTGTGTTCATTGTGAAGAGACAGCCACGAGACTTTGATGGAAAGTGAGGAAGAGAGCACCATTTGCAGAACGAGGAGCGTGCCTCTGTCTGGACACATGGACGGGGAGGTGGGGACAGGGCTGACCAGCCATGGAGTAAGGAGGGCGGGGCTGACCAGCAGTGGAGGGAAGAGGGTGGGGCTGACCAACAGAGGAGGGAGGAGGGCGGGGCTGACCAGCAGTGAAGGAGGAGGATGTGGGGCTGGACCCGTTGCTCAGCATAATTTCATTAAGTGGTACCCACAGACACAGGATGTTAACCTAGGAGCTGAACGCCTGCACCGGCCGAGAGCAGCATGCATTTGCTGGACGAGGTCATGTCTCAGCAGAGGTAGACAGCCAGGCCCAGCGAGAGCACAGCTCATCCACAGAGGAAAGGAAAGCCGGACATCCCCTCAGGGAGAGCGGGACCCAATGAGGCAACCTGTCCACGGGAAATAGTCACGGGTGGAGAACGCAGGTGGGCCGCTGGAGGTCCCCGCAGGTCCCCTCGGGCTCAGTGTGTGAAGGTGCAGTGGCTGGTCTGGGGAGAGTGGCTAGGCCAGCTTTGGGACCAGAGAGGCAAGAGAGAGAAGAGCCATCATCACTGGGCTCAGGCAGAGATCATGCACTCCCAGAGCGGGCAGAGCGGGCAGAGCGGGGGAAGGGAGCTTGGCACAGCCCCTGCATGGCTGTGTCTGGAGGCCTCAAGGAACTTCAAAAAAATGTGAGAATGAACAAAGCGGAGGCTGCCCACAGCCTCAGGCTCCAAGGAGCAGAAACACAGGCCCCACACCTCAGACTTCGCTTAGCTTAAAAATGAGGAGCATTGAGGGACAACCACTAAACATTAAAAAAAACAGCTAACTTTCAAATCATAAGAAAAGGAAAATGAATGCACGGCAAACAGACACATAAAATGGAAAGGTGAAAAAGTAAACACAAGTATTTCAATGTCTGAGCACTATAAATTACTACATATGAAATAATAATAATAATAATAGCCTCCAAACCCACCCAAGCAGGCACTCGCAGTGTTTTCTAGAAGCACCTAGAAGGTTCCCAGGAGTCAGCAGTGCAGAGGTGGCTAGTGGGGAGAGTCACCAACGGCTAGAGCAGAAATGCAGCTTTGTAGAGCACGGGGTGAAGGCGGACAGCGGGGTTAAGGACGGTTGCAGGCTCAGACAACAAGACTAAGGCTCCGGCCACAGCACTGGAGTCTGCACTCCAGCACACCACGCATCCCTGGGAGAGACGCAGTATGCACGTGTGTGGTGAGAAACGGTGAGCCTGCTCACACATGGTGGTGGACTGCCATGAGCCATTGACTGGACAAACACCTAGCACTTATTCTGTCCTTGGTCTGCTTGTAAATAAAGTTTTATTGGTAGCCAGCCACACTTGCTGGTTTTGCTTCTTATCTATGGCTGCTCTGCCGCTGAATGAAAGGGCAGAGGACTGTAAGGGAGATCACATATCCTGAAGTGCACCACCGAAGCTGGTGAGCAGCGTGAGTGTGCAGGAGCGGGGAAAGACCCGCCCACCCCGCAAGGCCAGACGCCCTCCCTCCAGTTACACGCTGACCACATCCCCAGCCCCAGAGAAATCTCAGGACTGCTAAAAAAAAATCAATAACACACAGATCATGTTCTCTGACTGCAATTCGATAAAAATTCATTTCTAAATGATTTGTGGGCAGGAGGAGATAGGCGCATGGAAAGGAGAGCACATTTGAAACTAAAAAAGTAATGAAAATGCTACTTATCACCACCCGAGAGATGCTGTTATAGCCTCACTCCAAAGAAAATTTATACCCTCGTAGTGGCCGTGTTTGACAATGGGAAAAAAATGACAAAACTAATAACTGAAATGTCCTACTCAAAAAAAATTAGAAAAAGAACAAGATAAAGCCAAAGAAAGTAGCAGGGGAAATGGTTTTAATAAATAAGTAGACAGGAGTAAAAATGGGATCTTGGGCGAACCCCAGGCTGGAGTTGGCCCAGGGAGCTTCGGGCCCAGGGCCGGCCTGGTCAGACAAAGAAGGGTCCTGACAGATGTCAATCTCGCAGGTCTTATGACGGGAAACCTGTCTTTGGACCATGAACTTGATAAGAGCTGAGCTCTATATGCCTTCCAAGGCCCCATTGTGGGGGTTGGAGTTGGTCCCCCCAGAAAAAGCTGTGTTGAACACTGCAGAATGTGATCTAATTTGGGAATCATCTCCTATAGGAGAGGCAAAATTAAAATGAGCTCTCTAGGTCAGGCTACAATCTAGTCAGACTTCTGTTCTGATGAGAAATAGATGAATAAAACTGGAGAGCGTGGACACAGGGCAGACAAACCAAGCACAGGAAGTCGGGGGATCCCCGGCAGGACCCTTCCCCACGGGTTTCCGAGGGAGAGCTGCCAGTGTCTGCCCGCCACAACCACGCAACAGCGAGCTCCTGATTACTGAAGGCCACGAGTTACAAACCCACCTCATTCTGTCATCTGTGGGGCAGAGCAGGGAGCCCTGGGCAGGTCTACCTGTGAAAGCTCTGGATGGAACAAGACATACAGAAGGACTGGAAGCTGGGGAGGGCGTGTCCTCCTGACTACCCTCTATGCTCATCGTTTCTAAGGAGCCGGCCAGCTCACTGACTGCCCCCACTGCCCGCCCTGTTCTCTTCTGCAGTGTTGGTCCATGGCAGTGTGGATTGTGCTCCCGACTCCCTCCTAGAAACCCTGCTCCATCCCCAGCAGGGCCCAGGAGCTAGCAAGAAGTCAGAAATGTTTGTTAACTGAATAATAAAATGATGAACATACATAGATAGGTTCACTATATGAATATAAATGTAGTAATAAATACAAATATTTATTATCAGAGTGTTTTTATTTTTTGAATAGAATACAATAACCATAAAGATCATTTGGTACAACAAGTGTTCAAAATTAGCTAGAAGAACTTATGGCAACATAATGAGAAAGTGCTCAATATACTACACAGTTTCTACAAAGCCTTTGTCATTATTAAAAATCTGAAATGGCTTAAAGATAGACACACAGAGAGATAAGTAGACAAGAAAAGGCACAGAAACAAAACTCAATATATTGAAGACTTTTATATGAAACCAAGGAACTCCTTTAATTTAGTGTGAAAATGATAGCTTATCATCCAGACAAAAGAAATAAAGCTCAACTCCCACTTCAAACCATATACAAAAATAAATTAAAATGAGAAAAAGAAATGTCGTGGAGTAGCATTTTAAAACTATATGTACACACTCAAATGTATATATAGATTAGTCAGAAGTTATCTCCCAAATTAAAATAAAAAGGAAGTCTAATAACAAAGCTAATTTCCCAGTAGGAAAATAAAGAAAAGGAAGGAAGGGAGAGAAGAAAGGGTGAAGGGCTGAGGAAGAGAGGAAGAGAAGGCAGGGAGGAGGGAGGAGAGAAGGGAAGGAGGCAAGAGAACGGGGAAGAGAAGGGAGGAAGAAGAGAGGAAAGGGGGAAAGGTAACTATTTCTTTGCTGTATCTATAAAAAATAAATCATTAAAAAGACAGTACACCATTTTCTCTACCCTCAATTCTCCCACCTAAATCTTCCTAGGAGGTTGAGACCTCTCGTTCAGTGTACAGGCATCCTGGCTAGGGTCCCAGCTCCCAGCAGGTTGAGCCTGGGGGTCTATAGGGTCTGAGTTCACTCAGGGAGAAGGAGCTGGGTATATTCAGTGTGCGTGCACACGCACACACACAAGTCTGCTTGTGATCTGTGGATCTTCACCTGATCTAAAGCAACAGGTGCACTCAGAGCTCAGCCCTGGGAGCTGTAACAGGTGGAAGAGCTTCACTGTGGTCTTGAGCAATGTCCGTGGCTGGCCTTCATCCCGTCACACACATGCCGAGACACAGCTCAATCTCCCCGATGTCCCTCTCCCCGATGGCTGCCACACTGGAGACAAAGAAACCTCTTCCAAGGCTCCTTTGACAAGCCTGAGGATTTATTTATAATTAGCTCAAGTCCTCTTTCCTTTTGGGGAGGAACTATTGACAGTTCTACAGATCGATACCTTTCCTTTCTAGATTGCGTTGATCAGCACGAAATTATCTCCATCTAGCGACACTTACTTTGATAAAGGACACTTAGCACCCAAGCCCCCGAAACATCAATATGACCTTAGCTTTGATTTTCTCAACTGAAGAGCAGCAGTACTCTGCAGAATAAATTTACCATGTCCAAGCTCATGAATTATTTTACCTTTCTCATCCTTCAGGGAGCTTTTAAACCATGAACAGAGTTCTTAAATTAACACAATTAAATAGGATATTTCTTAATGTCTTTGTAATCATTTCTTTGTGCAGATAAGTTTTCTAAAAGCATTTCACTAAAAAATTCTTTCACATAGAAAATCACAGTAAATGCTAGAACACTAGGACCCAGACCTCACACTCACAGTAAACACTAGGATGAGAACCCCAGGACCAGCCTTCACACTCACAGTAAATGCTAGGACAAAAACCCCAGGACCCAGTGCTCACACTCACAGTAAACACTAGGACATGAACCCTGGGACTCAGCGCTCACACACACAGTAAACACTAGGACACGAACCCCAGGACCCAGTGCTCACACTCACAGTAAACACTAGGACAAGAACCCGGGACTCAGCGCTCACACTCACAGTAAACACTAGGACAAAAACCCCAGGACCCAGTGCTCACACTCACACTAAACACTAGGACAAGAACCCGGGACTCAATGCTCACAATCACAGTAAACACTAGGACACGAACCCCAGGACCCAGTGCTCACACTCACAGTAAAAACTAGGACAAGAACCCCGGAACTCAGAGCACACACTCACAGTAAACACTAGGACACGAACCCCAGGACCCAGTGCTCACACTCACAGTAAACACTAGGACGTGAACCTGGAACTCAGTGCTCACAATCACAATAAACACAAAGACAAGAACCCGGGACTCAGCACTCACAATCACAGTAAACACTAGGACAAGAACCCAGAACACAGAGCTCACTCTCACAGTAAAAACTAGGACATGAACCCCGGGACCCAGCGCTCACACACACAGTAAACACTAGGACACGAACTTCAGAACTCAGCACTCACAGTCACAGTAAATGTTGGACACGAACCCCCAGAACTAAGAGCTCACACTCACAGTAAACACTAGGAAACGACCCCGAGACTCAGTACTCACAATCACAGTAAACACTCTGACAAGTACCCCAGACTCAGAGCTCACAATCACAGTAAACACTAGGACACGAACCCCGGGACTCAGCACTCACAATCACAGTAAACACTAGGACAAGAACCCCGGGACCCAGTGCTTACACTCACAGTAAACACTAGGACACGAACCCCCAGAACTAAGAGCTCACACTCACAGTAAACATTAGGACACGACCCCGAGACTCAGTACTCACAATCACAGTAAACACTAGGACACAAACCCCGGGACCCAGCACTCAAACTCACAGTAAATACTAGGACACGAACCCTGGGACTCAGTTCTCACACTCACGGTAAACACTAGGACACGAACCCTGGGACTCAGCGCTCACACTCACAGTAAACACTAGGACACGAACTTCAGGACTCAGTGCTCACAATCACAGTAAACACTAGGACACAAACCCCGGGATTCAGTGCTCACAATCACAGTAAACACTAGGACAAGAACCCAGAATTCAGAGCTCACACGCACAGTAAAAACTAGGAAAAGAACCCGGGACTCAGTGCTCAGACTCACAGTAAACATTAGTACACGAACCCCGGGTTCCAGCACTCACACTCACAGTAAACACTAGGACACGAACCCCAGGACTCAGTGCATACACTCACAGTAAACACTAGGACACGAACCCTCAGGACTCAGCGCTCACACTCACAGTAAACACAAGGACAAGAACCACCAGGAATCAGCGCATACACTCACAGTAAACACTAGGACACAAACCCCAAGACTCAGTACTCACAATCACAATAAACACTAAGACAAGAACCCCGGGACTCAGCTCTCACACATACAATAAACACTTGGACACGAACCACAAGACTCAGTGCTCACAATCACAGTAAACATTAGGACACGAACCCTGGGACTCAGTGCTTGCAATCAAAGTAAACACTAGAAAATGAACCCCAGGACTCAGCACTCACAATCACAGTAAACACTAGGACAAGAACCCCAGGACTCAGTGCTCACACTCACAGTAAACACTAGGAAAAGAACCCGGGACTGAGCACTCACACTCACAGTAAACACTAAGACAAGAACCCCGGGACCCAGCGCTCAAACTCACAGTAAACACTACAACACGAACCCTGGGACTCAGCACTCACAATCACAGTAAACACTAGGACATGAACCCCAGGACTCAGTGCTCACAATCACAGTAAACACTAGGACAAGAACCCAGGACTCTTGTGTTTTTCCGGCTTTCTCTGCCCGTTTGTGATGAAAATAACACCAGTTTTGTGCTAGAACACTAACTTAAGGCAAGCATCAACCAACTGAATTTGCACAGTCAATAGACTGCAGATAAAATCTAGTTCAACAGATACATCTATTCAACATCAAACAACTATATATTAATAGGCTATGAACCAGAAAGAAGAATTTGGAAAACCAGAAATTATTAGGTTTAGGGAGAGAGGTGGGTAAAAAGTAGAGTGATGTGGGAAGGCACAGGGAGAGTTAACTTAACTAAGTCCAAATCTCAAAGCAGGAAATAGGTTGGATAGGATGAAAGTAGACAGAGAGAAAAACAGAAGAAAGGGAAAGGGGAAAAAAAGAGACCAGAAAAAATAGAAAAGTAAAAATTAAAAATATTATGCAGATGCAAAAACAAACTATTCAGAGAAGAACGTGAATATAATGAGATAAGGGGAGGGATATAAAGGAGATGTGAAAAACTTAAAAATAAAAATACTTAAAATATTATATAGGTATAAAGAGGTAGTACTGCTATTAAGGAATTTAAGTCTCAGAGATTTTGAATGTCTAATAGATAACTACGGGTTTATCTGAGATTGTGCAGAACAACAATTAAGTCACATAAAGAAGAATGAAAGAGAAGAAAAGGTGAAAAGGATAAGAAAGAAAAAAGATCAGAAGTTCAGTAGAGCTAAACAAAAAACAAAAAGAAATTTTTTTAAAAAAAGAGAAAGAAAAACGCACATACACATGTATCTCTAACATAAAAATTATAAGAGGAAAAAAATTACTAGAAAACAATTTTTTTCAAAAAAGGTAAAAATTAAAAATTTTAAAAAGTTTTAGAAAAGAAAATTAAAAAAAAATTTTATAAAAGTTACAAAAAAAAAGAAGAAGAAAAAAAGTTCTTTGATTTTTTTGAGGAGGGTTGGGAAGAATCCTGTATCTCCCTTGTGTCCATAACCAGCCTTTTGTTGGAGTCTCTGGTCTGCTTGTGGTCCTGTGGCTTGGTTGGTTTCTTAAACCAGTTTGTTTGAACAGGCAGAAAAATGCTCTGCTTTACCCAGGATTTTGCGATCCTCCTCCCCGGTTAGTTCAATGGGAGGGAGATCTGCTTTGAGTATCACAAAAGAGGGAGATGGCTTTTTCCTCAAGTTTGGAGATGCTGTGATGAGGCTAGGTTCTGGGTAGAGTTGAGGCCTTTCAGCAAACAGTAGCTTTTCCCAGGGGCTAGTTTGTGAGAAACT
>NW_012267303.1:2165675-2179759 GCF_000151885.1 Dipodomys ordii
TCACACTCACAGTAAACACTAGGACACGAACCCAGGACTCAGTGCTCACACTCACAGTAAACACTAGGACTCGAACCCAGGACTCAGTGCTCACAATCACAATTAACACTAAGACACGAACCCTGGGACTCAGCGCTCACACTCACAGTAAACACTAAGACAGGAACCACGGGACTCAGCACTCACAATCGCAGTAAACACTAGGACATGAACCCCGGGACTCAATGCTCACACTCACAGTAAACACTAGGACTTGAACCCGGGACCCAGCACTCACACTCACAAAGCGGTGCTCTGGTGCTGCTCTCCTTGCATGTTCGAGAGGACCATGTTGCCAATGTCTCCCCGGGACTGCAGGTTGGAATATTTGGGATTCAGATGGCTAAAACCCAAAGACAACGTTGCTGCACTGGAGGCCACGCTGATCACAGCTGGGCACATGTGAGTTTGCTCAAGCTGTCTGCACAGAGTTCTGTGGATTCATAAAATAGTGTCATTTCATTCAGCAGGGGCTGGCCATATGGCACTGTGGCTCTTACCCAGTATGCTCAAGGCCCTAGGGTCAATCCCCTGCACCACACGCACGTGTGCACACACACACCACACACACCACATACATGCACACACGCACACACATGCAAGGTCACCTGCACGCATGCTTACACCATACACCACACACATGCATGCACCACACGCATAGACACACATGTGCACACACAGCTTTGACTCTCTTTGAGTGAAATGCTCAACGTACACACATGCACACAGGCAGGCAGGCAGGAGCGGCTGTGTGTGGGTTGAAGGCAGTCACAGCTAGTGAGTACAAGGCTTCCCTTTGGGGTGATGAAATTCTCCAAGGCTAGAATGTGGGCTTGGTGGACAACTCTGCCACTTGGAGTTGGTTTCTTCAGATACAACATAAGCAGAAATGTAGAAGTCCCAGTGTGCCTGGTACAAATCTGAAAAGGGACAAATTCGGAATATGTACATGTCTCTTGTTTCAGAATGTGGCAGTGTGACATGGCCTCAGTGGAAACTAGCATGCAGGAGGAAGAGAACAGAGTCCAGAAGAGAACAGAGTCCAGAAAAGGACATGTATGGGCTGTCTGGTACTTGTAGGTGCAGTAGCAGGTGCTACTTTAGCTGTTCATTTGCATAATTAATTCTAACATCATCAGAACTCATTTTTGATGTTTACTGAGAGGTGAGATCACAAGCATTTCTCCTCTAACGCATTAAGCAATTATCCAGAGCACTTCAAGGTAAAATTCAACCTTTCGAAAATCTGCATATATTTAATTGTGATGTACTCGTTTTCATGTGTTACAAAACGAGCATTTACGTTTAAAACAGTAAAATCACGAAGACAGCAATGATCCTGGTCTCAGCTGTATGTCTGAGCTGCACACCCTAAAGCAGGCCTGCCACCCAGCCCACCAGCGCTCAGGTTGGGAGGCCCGGGGTGGGAACAGCCCCGTGGAGACCCATGGCTTCCTCCCACTCCACATCCTGAGGCCAGGCTTTCCCAGCTGAGTTCTCTTCTCCTGGCTGGCAAAGGGGAGAGGGAGTCATGCCAGATCACAGCCTCTGACATTCAGGCCCTATTCCCACACATGGTCTGCATGTAGACAGGGAGGCCTGGAAATGGAGGCCTGCCTTGGGCCAGCAGGAAGAGACCAGAAAGGCACCACAAGAGCCCAGCCACGGGTCAGAGAGGGAGCTCGCTCTGCCAGCTCGGCCGATGTCACATTTCTGTTGTCTTCGCACAAGCCCTCAAGAGGGGAGCCCCTTCTCTATCACGTTCTAGAAATTCAGACTCTGGGTGGCGGGTGGAGAAGGATGCTGAGTTTTGAACACGTTCAGCAGCTCTGGGGGTTGATGAGCAGTAGAGGAGGCAGCGTGGATGCTGGACCAGAGGAGCTCCAAGGTGTGTCTCCGAAACCTGGGCCGGGAATGACCCTGAGAATGGAGACGAGCCACAGCGGGCAGGTTCCCGAGCCTCGAGGGGTGGCCAGAGCGTGCTCAGCTCCCATGGCTGTCCACACAACTCTCCCAGCAGCCCCTCCCAGTGGAGAACTCTACAAATGGGTGCCTCCAATGGCTCCACACTGGTTCTGGAATTCCCCTGTTCCCGGCACATGCACACGTCCACATCCCTGTTATCCCTGAGTCTCCTCAGCCTGCTGCCCACGCCCTCCTTCTGCTTCCCCGGGGCCCTGCCCGCGGTCCTCTGTCCTTCTCAGCTTTCTTTTCCCCAGTAGGTGTTTGGGTCACCGCAGGCCTTGGGTGTCCATCCGCCAACCTGTTGGCTTCCCACCCCCACTCAGGACTGCCCTGGGCCCCAGGCTCCACACTGCGCATCTCCAAGACATCCTCAAGGTGAAGGTCTTGGGCTGGCAGTAGAGGAGGAAGAGGGCTGAGGAGAGAACCCGTCTTGTCCCCGCGCTGGACAGAGCCCTCGGCATTCACCTGGGCTGCCAGCTTCCCGGCTCTGGTGCCTGCTCACCTGCTACAGAGAAGCATGGAAAACTACTGAGATACCCCGGCGCATGGAGTGCCAGGCGGCCAGCCCCTCCCCATGCCCCAAGGGCGTTTGTCTTGCTCATCCCTGTGTGAATCAGTTAAAGTCTTTCAGACAGGAAGTGCTGTCCTGAGAGACGGATTTAAATGTACTTGCATGTAAAAATAACCAGACAATAACCATTTTTTCCTCAACTCTTTCTCATCCAGTGAGAAACAAAAAAAAATCATTCTCTGTTATGAGAAGGACTGTTTTTTTATATTCCTATTTGTTCGTTCTTGAAGTACTAACAGTGTGGCAGGCCACATTTCTGTGGAACAAAAAAAAACCCAACTCAGGTAAGAGTAATTGAACGGCCCTTACACCTTCAGATTAAAACTAGCTTAATGCTGAGTACAGGTCCCTGGTTCTAATTTATCCTAGCCCCTTGTTGACTGAGACCTGGCCCCAAATGTTTATTCAGAGGTTTCGTCCATTTGTCCATAGACCACCGTCCATCCACCCTGGAGACGACATTGCCCGGGGCCAGGTCTGCGCTGCGTGGGACCCAGGCCGCTTACCTCAGCCGGTGCTGTGACCTCAGAGGTGGTCACTGTGGCTGAAGGCGCAGAGTGATGCCCAGAGCCCTGACTGACTCCCATCACGGGGCTGGAGAGCGCTCCTCGGCCTCCCAAGAGGAAAGGCGTGCAGCCACCTGCCCAAGAGCACAGGCCCTTGGGACCCAACTTCTTCTTCAGCACCTGCTCCACAGCGCGGAGCAGCCACAGAGGGCCAGCGCCAAAGTCCTGTGCCCTCTGGGCCTTTCTCAGCCCCCTCTTACTGCGCCGTCTGGAGACAGCAGAAGAGCTTCTGAAATCCAAGCCTGGTGTTCAATTCACTCCCACGCGGTTGGCTGCCGTGTGCAGAGGGTGTGCTAGCGGGGAGCTTTTGGGGACTGCATCTAGCCGGCACCCTGCCCGCAGCCCCCCTCCCGCCCTCCCTCCCCACGGGTGAGCAGACACGTCAGGAAGGTTTCCTTAAAGGATGGTTCTAGAGAAAGACCCAACCCAGTGACAAACTCACGGGTTTCCAAAACACGCTTACATGCACCCTGGGCCAGGGGCACTGGCGGGAACGTGCACTTGTTACCGCGGTCCGCTCCACCTCCTGCAGCCTTGACCCTGTGGGGAACAGGATGCAGCTACCACCCTGCATAGTTGAGGGTCCGGGGTGTGGTCGGCATCTGGGGGTTCTCACTGTGGACCCCACTTCCACACCTTCTGCCTGCAACTTAGCTGGCTCCTCCCAGGTGGACCCTCAGTTCCCCACAGCAAAGAAGAATCCACAGAAAGAAGAAGCCCTCCACTCCTGCTCAGAACGCTCAGTGCCACGAGAAATCACCTGGAGCCCTGCTGGAGATGACAGACCGTCACTCAGAGCAGAAGCCAGACGGGGACAGCAGCCATCAGCCAGCCCCGGGGACGGCTTACCTGCGCCATCAGACTGGAGAGGCCCACATCCACAAACCTGTCTGACCAGCATGCACATGTGTGCACACGCACACACACACACACACACACACACACACACAACGAGGGAAACAAAACAGCTGTTTAGAAATGACCACACTCGCCACCCCAGTGTCCTCAGAAGTTGAACAGTGTTCCTGGCCTCTGCCCAAGAGATGCACAGAACTCTCCCTCAGTACTCAAGACAATAAAAATGTGGTTGGACATTTCCAAAAGTCCTCTGGGGACAAACTCACTTCGAGTTGCTTCACTCCTCTGAGTGTGGAGTGGTGTGTAATGAGCAGAGAGGGCTTACCCGGCGGGCCCTGCATGGCTGACCGGGAAGCGCGGCCCGCCACCTCTGAGCTCTCCCAGCCTTCCTGGCCAGGCTGCCCCACAGGCAAGTGTCCCCTTGTCTGCTGCTGGCCCTGAGGACCAACCTGGACATCCTACCGTGTTCCTGACCCCAGACAACGAGTCTTACCTTCACAAACTCCCCTTCCCCCTCCACTGCCTCCCACGCAGAGCAGGGCGCTTCCCAGGATTGGGGAAATAAGGACATTTTGCTGTGAGATAGGAGCAGAAGTCAACGAGGGAACTGGAACTCTAAAGCCGAGGAAGGCACCAGTCCGTCCTTGCAGCCCTTCAGGTGGGGGCCAGGCGTCGGGCCCCCTGCCGGCACACCTCTGGTCCTTTGCAGGTGGGCCATGCCTCGGGGAGGCCTCGGGGACTGTGCTGCCTTCCATGTGGCGGGCTCCCGGTGCTCAACCCTCCCAGCCCTCAGCCTGTGGCGCTCCCAGTGCCCCAGCCCATCCTGCTGCCCTTTCTCCTTTGTTGAAGGTGAGACCTGGACCGCATGTCACATGACTCAGGGAGAGGCCACCGCAGGCCCCCTCCCCGGCCTTGGAACTCACCAAGCTACTTGGTTAAACCTCTCCGAGATGCACCTGCCTGCGAGCATCTTCCCATCTCCAGAACTCCCATCAGTGCGGTACCCTGACCTCTGACACCACCAGGCTCCAAAGACACCCACCCCGTGCCCACTGCTCGGCCCATGTCCTTCCGGCATGGCCCTTCCTCCATCCAGGAGCCTCGAGTCGCAAAGGCCAGCCCCCCACACATGTGCCTGGGGTCCCCCAAGGAGCTCCTGAGCCTGGTGAAGGGGGGCTGCAGGCAGGTGGAGGGGCCAGCAGCTCTGCAGAGCCTTGCGAGGTGGGGCAGGGTGAAAGCGGGGAGACAGCTGCAACCCATGGAGGCCCCTGCTGGAGGGCAGAGGGCAGGGCCTCAGCTACGGGTACAGGTCCTCCACCAGCCGAGCCCAGCACCGGGACAGAGGACCCAGGAGAGGGACAGCCTGGGCAGAGGTGCTGGGGACGGGAGGGCCTGGGGAGAGGCCCAGCCAGGGCAGAGGTGCTGGGGACGGGAGGGCCTGGGGAGAGGCCCAGCCGGGGCAGAGGTGCTGGGGACGGGAGGGCCTGGGGAGAGGCCCAGCCGGGGCAGAGGTGCTGGGGACGGGAGGACCTGGGGAGAGGCCCAGCCGGGGCAGAGGTGCTGGGGACGGGAGGGCCTGGGGAGAGGCCCAGCCGGGGCAGAGGTGCTGGGGACGGGAGGGCCTGGGGAGAGGCCCAGCTAGGGGTGGCCCACAGCTCCTTGTCCCACAGGCAGAGGAGCCCCAGGCCCCAGAAACTGACCTGTCCAGCTGTGCTTCTTGTTCCTGGGTGTCCCTCATGGGTCTCCCCCCCGCCCCGCCCAGGCCGGCTCTCCTCCCATCTCCCCATCCAGCTCTACCTGGAATCCACCCAGGGATAAACGCCTCACCTCGGCCTGGCCCCTGAGTGTCTCACCTGGATCCACACTGACCTTGTAGGACCTCAGTCCAGGCACTGCCCACCCTGCCGGTCACGCGGCCTGAGCATCCCTCCACGACGCTTCACAACCTGTGGTGTCTCTGTACGCCCGTCGCCTCCTCTCACCTGGTCACGGAGCAGTCTCTGCATCTGTAACAGAACACCTGAGACAGAAGAGATTCATCAGCTTGAGTCCTGGGGGTTTGCGAGCCTGGCACCACCGTGGGCTCTGCTCGGCAGATGGCACCCCACGCCGGGCACAAGTGCAAGGCGCAGAGGGCAGGGCCGGGCTCCACTGGAGCAGTCCTCCTCTCTTCCTATGATCACTGGTTGGCGACCATGAATGACGTGGGTTGACTTGCTCCCACCCCAATGAAACGATGTCCCACTCAAAGCCTATGATGCTGAGTGTCCCTGTGTGTCAGAGCGTATTGACAAACACAGTGATATCAAAGCTCCCGAGGTTTCGGTGCACTGAAACCCGATGACCAGTCTCTGAACTGTCAGCCTGCGGGAGACCTGAGGCCCAGACTGTAGGAGAGGTGGGAACGGACGCTGTGGTGATGCACTCAGCAAATGGTTGGTGCCACCAGGAGGAGACTGAGGCTCTGCTGGGCAAGTCTGCTCCTCAGGGTCCCGGGCTCCACGGAGAGTGCACCAGGCCTGCTGTGATGCAGCACTCAGTGGGAATTTCTCACAGGGTCCCTAAGAAGATCAGACCATGGGAGTTGTTAAGATTATACTAGACAAATTTGCAAGTAAATCAGCAAAATAGAGGAATATGTCTGTGAGCTCCATACCTTCTAATTGTGCTACTACATCTTGCTATGTGTTTCCCTCTTGAGGCTTGGCTTACATCTTTTTCTTCCCTGGGAGTCAAAAAGCTCTGTGGAGGCCCCGGTCCCAGCTTCTTGCCTAGGGAGGGCTTGGGGCTTGAAATCAGACAAAGTGGGATACTGCACCACAGGCACCAGGAACAGAAATCATAGCGGATCAGCCCTTCTGTGGAGTACCACAAGTAGAGGGACCAAGAGAGGCTGACACTGCCAATAGAGAAGAAAACGGTGACGATGGAGGATGAGTGGGAGAGTGACTTCCCTTATTCAGTTTTAGGTTATGTATTTCATGGGGTTTTGCCTTTTAATAAAAGCAGTTTTCAGGTACCATGAATGCATCCTGATCTGTGTCATCCTTCCACATCTCCCCCCCCCGGCCCGCCCCTTCCCTTCTATCGCTCAGTTCTGTGGTATGTGCCATGAATTCTTGCCTGCCTTCTCCCCCTTACCCTCTTCATTCTTCTACCCTTCCCCCCTGGGCCTCACCCGCCCCTCTTGTAAGTTCTCATTTCCTGGTACTTGTTTTGTTGGGCTTTGATGTTTTCTATTTGTTTATTTTTAAGAATTACATTATTTGTGCTCTCTATAGAGTCTATTCTATTTTAGTTAATTCATTTGTAACTACTTGCTGCTTACCACCCAGTGTGTTCACTTGTAGATTTACAGGCACATTCTAGCTACCACAGATGAAGGAAACCCTGTTACCTATATTTCTCAGGGTCTGGCTTACATCACTGTTTGTACGGCACACACACACACACACACACACACACACACACACACAAGTAAATATTCACCTAGTGTCACCTAGTGTTTGGAATGACCACCCGACTCTCAAAGCCAGCACATGAGCTCAGGGATAGACCTGTCTGTGGGGTTGTACTCTTGAGTCTGCATCGCACACACATCTTCTGTGTAACAGATATTCATGTGCAGAGCTCATGTGGGGCATTAACATCTCAGATAAAGTTCTTTTTGAATAGTGTTGGGGATGGAAGCCAGGGCTTTGCATATGCCAGACTAGCAACCACCACGAGTTACACCCAACCCATCTGCATGTTCCCCCACCGGCTACAGCCAATTCGTTAGCTTGTTCACAATGACGAGCATCACCCAGTGCTCACCCACCACTTGCAACGATGTGTTGGCTGCATCTATGAGACCAGCAGAAATCAAGGTAAACTTGAGCAGTAGTGACTATATGGAATCTACCTCAAGGGGTATGGCGTTGTTAAAATTTACAAACTACATGTCCCACATGCTTTATGTCAGTGATATTTAGAATAGATAGGGGTTCTGAAGGTCCAGGCCTCCCGACAGTGTAGAACATTCCTTGGGACTTGGGCGAAGAGGTCTGAGAAGGGAGATGTGAGGACAGTTTGTCTGTCCATCTTGCTGTGGCGTCCCCACCAGCTGAACTCACATCCTTGCCATCGATGGACACATAGGTTGGAGAGCGGATCCGAGCAGAACAAACATCTGTGGAGATGGAGAGCTGTCGTCGGGCCATGGAGGGAATGTGATACCCGGGTTGATACCAGCGCTCTCCACTGGCCTGCTCCGGCCCAGCCCCCACCATCGCCACCCCCACTGCTACTGGACACCATGAATCTCAAATCTGCATCTGTTTATAGGATGGATGTCATACATTTTTGCTATAACTCAAAAAAAAAAGAGGACCAGGCAGAAATAGGAGGGGAAAGTAGGCTGTGCACGGGCCCTGGCTCTGCTTGAGACGCACAGCCCACCCCGGAGGGTCAGGAGGAGGGGCTCACGTCAGGGGCGCGCTGTGGACGTGGTAGCAGATGGGGGCCTGGCTGTGTCGCATGGACCTGAGCGCTGCCTGAGTGGGCATGCAGAGCTGGTCCCATCGGGGCAGACCGAGTGCCAGGGCTGGGCAGCGGCTGCATTGTGTCCAGTCCTGCCCCTATGTGGCCCCCGCTCATACAAACGAGGAGGCTGTGGTCTGAGCTGTCTAGCTCACACTCACTCCAGCTCCTGGCTTCGCTTCTCTCCTCTTCTCTAACATGTTCTGACTTGAAGAAAAAGGCCTATGCCCTGAGCCCTTCCGTGGCATTCCTCCCGCCCAGGAGTCTGGTCCTCTAAGGGCCACTGGCTTGTTCTTATTCATTCTCCACAGCTGAGCGTTCGTGTTCTTTCCTCTAATAAGTCCCCGTGGATACACTTCTGTGCTCCCAGCATGCCGTGGCAGCCACGACTTACAAACCGGGCTGTGTCCTTGGTCTTTCTCCCCGGACCCCAGCTCCTTGAGAGCTCAACTTCCGTCCTGCTCCGCTCCGCACAGAGGCCTCCACGGGAGCGCTTCCGCAGCGTTGGCTGGGATGACAGGGATGCCCCGGTGTGCAGAGACAGAGCCACGGACGCACAGAGCCACGGACGCAGGTGCGCTTCCAGGGAACAGGGGCTTCACGTGCACCTCAGAGCACCTGCCACCTAACGGCGCTTCCTCCGCGTTCAGTACAGCTGGCTAGAGGAGACTTCACTTCCAGAAAGGAGACCAGGGACACAGGGACACGCTCGTCTCTGAACATTGCCGCTGGGAGCCGCCCACCTTTGTTAAAGCCCCCATTCGGGCAACCTGGACAAAGGACACTGACTGGGAGAAGTCACAGAGCAGGTTTGCTTCTTTCTGACCCGGGGTGCCAGGGACACACTCCACCTGAAATCAGAGTTCGAGGCTCCTTGAAGCAGCAGGTGGCGGTCAGCCCTGGAGAGAGGGGGCAGGGCCACAGCCATGAGGGAGACCAGAAGCTGGGAGGTGGCCGTCATGGCTGAGGGGCTTTGGGGCGGCTGTTGGGATGGAATCAGGGGACGAGGTGAACCACGAGAGCCAGCGGTGGCGGACGGGCCGTGCCGTGGCTCTCTGTCTCCTCGTGCAGGTGGCTCCAGGACCTCTGCTGTCCAGCTGGACATGCGTGTCCACCGGCAGGCACACGGCCAGCGCCTGGGCTGAGGGGAGCTGCTCATCGTCCCCACAGCCCTCGGGATGGGAGCAGCAGGGTGAGGCGCACTCTTCATCATCCGCTCAGCTCCGGAAGCCTCTCCACGAGCGCCCCTCCCCTGCCTGCTGCAGGGCAGGAGGAGGGCAGCCCCACAAGGGAAGCGGGAGGCCTGTGCCCTTGGGAGAGAACATTGAAGGTCAACAGCAGAAGGCTGATCCAGCCAAGGAGAGGTGTCACGTCCTGGGAACACCTGGCAATGCCCACCTGCCTGTCTGTGGGCGTTTGTGTGCCCAATACCTATAACCCCTCCTGTGTGCCCAATACCTATAACCCCTCCTGTGTGCCCAATACCTATAACCCCTCCTGTGTGCCCAATACCTATAACTCCTCCTGTGTGCCCAATACCTATAACTCCTCCTGTGGGTGCTGTATCTGATACCTGAACACCTACCTGTGGGCACTGTGCCCAGGACCTGACATGCCCTTTCTCAATGACCCTTGTGACCACCCTCTAAGGTGGTCAGCATTAGCCTCACTTTCAGATGTTGATGCAGAAGATTCAAGACATTCGAAGTCAAACCAAATGGTCATCATTCACAAGGAGCTAAGACACCTTCGCCCAGAAGACTTCAGGACTTTCCTTTCCACAAGTCCACCCTGTCTCAACCTAGATAAACATTGGAACACAGGCTTGACACCCAACTACCGTGGGACAGGAGAGAGGGATCTGACAGCCTCCCAGATTCTGGGTCACTGACAGGCCATAGAATTTCAAATGTTTGTCAAGGCTCAAATGATGGCATTGGAATCAACCCAGAGAGGAGGGAAACTGAAGAATATGCTGGAAAGCCAACGGAGAGACTCCAGATCTGTGTGACCAACGGCATCTGGAATGAGGAGGTGAAGCCAGGAGACCGGAGCAGGTGTCTGTGTGTGTGCGAATGTGCTTCAGCTTCCACGTAAACTTGGGATTCTTGAGGAATTGTGTGCATCATGAGCTGACCACACATACATACACACATGTGTAAAACGTATGTGCAGATACACACCCAAGTGCAATTTTCAGAAACTGCCGCACGGAAGATGGGGTCGCTGTAGCAGCGACACACACAAAACAAGTTCTGCATGCTTGCTCTCTCAGTGAGGAAGGAAGGCCCAGTGGCTCTAAACTCTCAGTGCTTGGTCAAGATGAAGTAAATCACCTCATGGTTTGCTACCACAGAAGGAGTGGTGAGGAGAAGTCATGGCTGGAGATCGCAGGAAGTATGCTTTTCTCAGGGATGTGTCAGATTGGAGACAGTCATGATAAAGAGTCAACCCAGCAAACAATCTCTCTCCAATGGAGAGGACCCAGACCCTGCTAGATAGCACACAGCACGGTGAGTATACACCGCAGCTGGCCGCTAGCCAGGCCAAGAGGGAGTGACCGTAGATGAACAGTTTCGAGCTGTTCTGAGTGGAGGCCAAGCGTCCAGAGTGCTCTCCAGCTGCACACGGGCCCTGCCGGATCAGCACTGCCTCCAGCTCTCTCCCTCCCCTGGGCTCACACGGTGCTTTCTTGCTTCCGATCTCTAACACGTAAAGAAGCAGAATCCACGGTTGAGGCTACACTAAGAAACGGGTGGCTCAGGAGGGGAGCTTGTTTAGCAGTTGAAGGGAAAGGGGCTTACAAAACCAGAGACTGCCAGAATTGGGGAAAGAGGAAGTTCTCTCCAGCCCACTCGAGGAGGTTGCTCTAATCTCAGTACTCCAAGCAGAGCCCTTCAGGGCAAAAGGTTAGAAAGGAACGCTCATGCATAAATGAAAAGGAAGATCCTACCCATAATATTAATGCCTGCTCCCTTCAAATCCTGTCCTTTGCCTTTCTCTCTTCTTGGCTCCCTTCTCCCCTCACCTGCTCCGCCTTCTCTTCCTTTTCTCCCTGTCTCCCAGACCATAGACAGTTTATTCCAAGAATTATCTAGGTGGACATTTTAGACATTGTTAATTTAATCTAGGGTATCATCATTTTAAAGTAGAAAATCCATGTCATTATGGGAGTAAAAGCACATGCGCTAGTTAATATATTTGAAGAACAACCCTGATCGTACATGAGATGAGAATTTTGGGGTGCTGGCAGCCAAGGGCAGCGGGCACCCAGGCCTTGTACATACCAGCCACGCCTTTCACCAGGGGGCACCCAGGCCTTGTACAGACCAGCCACGCCTTTCCCCAGGGGGCACCCAGGCCTCGTACAGACCAGCCAAGCACTTCACCAGGTGTTTAGACTCCCAACTCCCCAAATATTTTTTTAACAAAAAAGCCACTGTTCTGACAGGTAGAGTTCAGGAATATATAGACACAGTGCAGTATTTCAATCTAGGGGGATTGAATGCAGGGATGAAGAAGTTGGGGCGACTATATACCATAAACCTCCGGGGACGTAGCCTCTCCCCCCGGCTCAGCGGTTCTCTATGAGGTTCAAAACTCGTGATGCAACAGGCAGCAGCGATACCAGGGCCCAGCAGCTCAGTGGGACTCTCCCTACACGCACACACACCTGCACACACACACACATAGCTGGTCCCCACACATGACAGACAAGCAGAGCTGATGCTGACCTGCCCTGACAGCCACCAGGTGAAGGTAGTGAAGGTGGCAGAAATGAGCATCTGGGGAGATGGTGTAAGCTCCGGGCCCAGCCTCCCTGCAGCAGGCCCTGGCCACGCAGGCTCTCTGCTCTCTCTTCTCCTCCTGCCTTCTATTCTCCCACCAGATCTCCCCATGAACAACCCAATTTAAAGCCAACTGGCAAGGGATTCTGGAGAATTCAATTTACAGGAGCTCAGCGCCGCATCCCAGAGCAGGCTCGAGAGGGGTGGGCTTGTAGGAGGGAGAGGTAAACAGTCTTGGGAAGCTGTCAGGAGATTGCTGGGAACTCCTACCTAATCACACGACAGGTAAACACATCCTCCACAGGCACGGGCAGGCAGGAGGAATCCCCCAGCCGCCATTTGTATATGATAGGTTTAGACAGCATGATAGAATAGGGTAACAGTAAGAACATGGGAAGGAAATGCTTTCGTTACTAGAGGTATTATGGTTGTCTAAACAGAGCCCCTGATACATTCTACAAAGCATTAAAACTAGCATGCATTTACTAAAGCTCTGCATAGAAGATCAATAAACAACAATATGCACAGCTCCTTTTCTATGAATAAGCAATACTGAAAGTGTTACTTCTGAAGATATTTACAACAGCTACATAAAGTACCTAGGAAGTAATCTAACCAAAAATGTGCAGAACCTCACGGGAAGAAACTTACACATCTTTATTCATAATCAGAAACATGAGAAAAGTCATATTTGTGGTGAAGAATGTTTGGTGATGTCAAACCTCCCTAAATTAACTCACAGGTTCAGTGGAAGTTGCCTGGCTCTGGAAGTAACATTCATGACCAGGTGTGTGGTTGGCACAAGGGCAGAACCCAGGCTCTGGGACTGGAACAAGAGCCCCTAAAGACATGGGATCCTGATGGCCTTGAGCTCAGTGTCCATACACACCAGGCAGGGCAGAGAGGTGTGGGCTCGAAGAGAAAAGGAATCGCATCTCTGTGTATAGTGTTAATAACAGGGAGTTCAATTGTTTGAAGAGCTAAAAGAGGCAGAGCTATCAATACTGTAAAGTCAAATGTTTTAGGAATCCTTGGCTTTCTGAACAACACAACAGAACTAACCATGAGGAATTTTAGAGGTACAAACTTTTGTTTCTGAAATGGTACCATTGAAAGGTAAGGGAAAAGCAAAAGAAGTGCAGTAAGCTATTTAGGTAAAGAACAGTAAGATGATTATAGTATTTCTAACCAAGGAAAAGTGTGCCCCCAGAAAAAAATCACCTCCTCAAAATCACAATGAAAAGGCAGGCCAGCTAACAGAAAATGGAGATAATACACAGCATGCAAGTATAAAATAGGATAGGTTAATAACTCACTAACACCTACAATGATGATCAAATCCATTGTTCATGAGGAATGCAAATGAAAAATCAAATTGGATAGGTCCCGTAGGCTGACTTTAAAAAATGGTGCCGATGGGGACATGAGCACTGGGAATATGGCCCTGTCTGGTAACTTGTGGAAATTGATAGAATCACATGTGACAATTGTGAAGGCCACCAGAAGGTTCTGTGTGTTGGGGTGCACACCCCCGTCCTCCCGTGGTCAGTGATGGCCACACCGGAGTTCAGCTCGGAAGGAGAGGCTGTGTGCGCGCTGAGCCAGGCTGGCAGAGCCCCAGACCCTCTCTGTGCAGAGGGATGGGGGCCCAGATCTCAGAGCAGAGCAAGGGGTGGGGAGGGGAGAGAGGGATCTGGTGTGGTATCCATGGCACTGTGCGAATCGAGGTTTCATATGTGTACAAACCAATGCCACGCATGGAAACCTTCCCGGTAT
>NW_012267303.1:2183481-2184976 GCF_000151885.1 Dipodomys ordii
GTGCACATAGCTCTCCGTTGTGTAGTACAGTCTGTGGAAAACATCCGCTTGCAGAGCAACTGTCTGATGGGGGAGACAGCATGAGGGGAGTTGCTGACAAGAAAAATCTTTGTGGATGTTTTTTCCATTCAGCCATCCTGCAGAGTGCAGCCACCCCGATGGAGACCCAGCAGGGACTCCAGGCAACCGCTGGCCAGCAACGCTGCCCAGCCCAGCCCAGGGCCCTTGGGATCCTCATTCTCTTCCTTCTAGACTAGAGTCTTGGCTTTTGTGGTACACAGGACTACATAGTACACAATAATATATATTGTACACGACTTCATAGTGCACAGGACTACATACTACACAGGAACTTCTAATGCACAAGTTCACATAGTACATATGACCTCATAGTGCACAAGAATAAACAGTGCAGATGACTCATAGTGCACACAACCCATAATGCACACAAAATAATAGTGCACATGAATTCATGGGGCAGATGACCTCATAGTGCATGTGACCTCATAGTGCACTCCAACTCATATTGGATATGACCTCATAGTGCCCACAACCTCATAGTGCATACAACCTCATAGTGCACACAAATTCAAAGTGTACAAGACCTCATAGTGCACATGACCTCATAGTGCACATGACCACATAGTGCATACAACCTCATAGTGCACACAACTTCAAAGTGTACAAGACCTCATAGAGCACATGACCTCATAGTGCACATGACCTCATAGTGCATACAATCTCATAGAGCACATGACCTCAAAGTGTACAAGACCTCATAGAGCACATGACCTCAAAGTGTACAAGACCTCATAGTACACACAACCTCATAGTGCACACAACCTCAAAGTGTACAAGACCTCATAGTGCACACAACCTCATAGTGCACACAACCTCAAAGTTTACAAGACCTCATAGTACACATGACCTCATAGTGCACATGACGTCATGGTGCACATGACCTCACAGTACACACGAGCTCATAGTGCATATGACCCCATAGTGCACAGGACCTCATAGTACACACGAGCTCATAGTGCACATGGCCTCAAAGTGCACACAAGCTCATAGTGAACAAAACCTCATAATGCAAATGACCTCAGTACAGAAGACCTCATAGTACACATGACCTCATAGTACACACGACCTCATAGTGCAAATGACCTCACAATGCAGATGACCTCATAGTACACATGAGATCATAGTGCACACGAACTCAAAGGGCACACAGTGCCTCATAGTGAACACAATCTCAAAATGCAAATGACCTCATAGTACAGAGGACCTCATTTTACTATTGACCTCACAGTGTACATGACCTCACAGGCACACAGCCTCATAGAGAACACAACCTCATAGTGCACATGACCTCATAGTGCACAAGACCTCATAGTGCACATGACCTCATAGTGCACATGACCTCACAGTGCACATGACCTCAGAGTGCGCAAGATCTCATAGTGCACAAGACCTCATAGTGCACATGACCTCATAG
>NW_012267303.1:2186613-2188099 GCF_000151885.1 Dipodomys ordii
CACATGACCTCATAGTACACATGACCTCATAGTGCACAAGACCTCATAGTACACAAGACCTCATAGTGCACATGACCTCATAGTGCACACGACCTCATAGTGCACATGACCTCACAGTGCACATGACCTCACAGTGCACAAGACCTCATAGTGCACATGACCTCCTGGTGCACATGACCTCATAGTGCACATGACCTCATAGTGCACAGGACCTCATAGTGCACATGACCTCACAGTGCACATGACCTCACAGTGCACATGACCTCATAGTGCACATGACCTCCTGGTGCACATGACCTCATAGTGCACATGACCTCATAGTGCACATGACCTCACAGTGCACATGATATCACAGTGCACATGACCTCATAGTGCACACGAACTCACAGTGAACATGACCTCATAGTGCACATGACCTCACAGTGCACATGACATCACAGTGCACATGACCTCATAGTGAACATGACCTCACAGTGCACATGACATCACAGTGCACATGACATCACAGTGCACATGACCTCATAGAACACATGACCTCACAGTGCACATGAATACATAGTGCACATGACCTCATAGAGCACAGGACCTCATGTATACACTACCTCATAATGAACACAACTTGACAGTGCATATGATGCATAATGCACATGAACACATAAGGCACATGAACTCATTGTGCAAATGACCTCATAGCCCAAGAACTCATAGTGTACACAACCTCATAGTACACATGACCTCATAGTGCAGATGACCTCACAATGTACATGACCTCAATGTACACATGACCTCATAGTGCAGGTGACCTCATAATGTACATGACTTCACATTGCACACAAACTCTTATTGCACATGACCTCATAGTGTACATGACCTCATAGTGCACATGACCTCATTGTGCACACCTCCTAACAGTGCACATGACCTCATAGTGCACATGACCTCATAGAGAAAACAATCTCATAGTGCAAATGACCTCATAATGCAGGCAACTTAACAGTACACATGACCTGATAGTGCACATGACCTGATAGTGCACATGACCTCATAGTGCACATGACCTCATAGTGCACATGACCTTATAGTGCACAAGACCTCATAGTGCACATGACCTCATAGTGCACATGACCTCATAGTACACAAGACCTCATACTGCACATGACCTCATAGTGCACATGACCTCACAGTGCACAAGACCTCAGAGTGCACAAGACCTCATAGTGCACATGACCTCACAGTGCACAAGACCTCATAGTGCACAAGACCTCATAGTGCACATGACCTCATAGTGCACAAGACCTCATAGTGCACATGACCTCATAGTGCACAAGACCTCATAGTACACATGACCTCACAGTGCACAAGACCTCATAGTACACATGAACTCATAGTGCACAAGACCTCACAGTGCACAAGACCTCACAGTGCACATGACCTCACAGTGCACACACCTCATAGTACACAAGACCTCATAGTGCACATGACCTCA